>NC_050601.1:29128939-29428939 GCF_013368585.1 Megalops cyprinoides
CACACCCAAAACTCCCTCAGGGGGGTGGGGGGGATATTGGCTGAAACACTAAAGACTAAACTCACAACAGAACCTTTGCTCTGAGCACCATTACAGAGCACAGCTCTACTCTCTTATGAGTCTTGCTACTACTCTCGCTGGAGCTCCACAGCATTTAAGATCTCTGAGGAAAAGCCTGTGAGCATTTGGAAAAGGACCCTCTGGATATGACACGGGAAGGTACCCAATTGGCTACCCTGCTTCAGTGACACGCCCCATGCATTGAGCCAAGCACTTTCCCCAGGTGCAATCACGCAAGGTGCAATCAGGCCACAGCGTGTGGTGACTCACATAGATGAGGCCAGAGTAGTATCTCTCCTTCAGGTTGTGCAGGACGGATGCCTCGTTCAGGCAGGTTAGCTCAGCCATGTCCTCTACCTTGCTGAACTTGGGCGGGTTCATCTTCTGGATGTCATCTTTGTTGACCTTGACCTTCTTGCCTGAGTCAGCCAGCTCCACCAGGCACTCATCGCCATGCTCCTCCTTCACCGAGCCTGGCTCGAACCCCAGGCGCTCTGAGGGGACCCACACCAGCTTCTTGCTGGCCCAGTCAGCTTGTGCCAGCGGGTTGTTGACCAGGTTGCGGTCCACGTACAGGAATTTGTCGGCGTCCGACATGGTTGCTGGAAATGGGAGAGGAGACTGCAATTAAGTCAGTCAGTATTGAGAGGGCTCATTAATCCAAGGAGAAAAACTCAGGTTAACTCACGCAGACCCACTAACCTGCAGACCTGAAACCTACAAGTAAACAAATGACCTTATGAGCAGCGACCAATTAAGTTGCTAAACAAGTGTGTCTCATTCCAAAGAAGGCAAGTTACAATGTGGTGCGCTGACACCCGTGTGATAAGGAGTGCGCAATGTGTGACTGGGCTTTCCTCAGAAATACCAACCATGGGAATGACAGAGGAGTTTAGGGAAATCTGCACAGCAGCCAATCCCTTTTGGGATGGAGTCTGACATAGGAGGACACGTGAAAGAAGGCTGGGCTCACACAGAGCTCCCTGCAGCAGGTGCTAGCATCCACATGTAGCGCCTAGACAAGATTTACCAGAATTCGCAGAAAGGCAGGCAACATTACGCAATCCTAATGAGGCCATTTGTTCAGAAGGTAAGGCTGTTGTTTAAATGCACTCCTGTGAGCGGCAGTCCTGGTTTTACCATTATAATGAATTAGATTTTCACCACAGCAAGCGTGCAATGGGTATGCATGTCGTTTTGTTTATAAAGTTGAGCAGAAGTGTAACGGGCAGGTTCACCATTGGGATTAGACATCCTCACAGGGAAAAACACTGTCACCTTTGTGCTACAAATGCTTGCAATCTTGCAAAACATTTCACTTCTTCTAAAACAAATGATTGCTTCCTTCTGACAGCTTGATAGTTGAAACTTGCAAATGTAATTATTACTCTGACATACACTAAACGGTTTTAAAAATGGAAGGGAAGGCGTCATTTTGGAGTAGTAGTGGAGAAATGTACATGGACGGCTGTGGCCAGCCCATGCACTTGTTTTACCCCCCGCTGAAAACAACTGCATCCTGAGGAGATGCATTTAATTGGCCAACCAGATTAAATGCATCCTTAGGCCTTCAAAACATGTTCTGCATATTCCATATTTAAGAGCTTCTCCCCATCAGGTCTGGCCACCAACTCATTTTCTAAATCCCAAAGGCCGATTACATCACAGAAGTTCATTACTCTATGAATAGCTATTACCAGTTACAGATTTTATGCTTTATGCATGTTCATTTGGCTTAAATGTATTTAAATATCTTTCTGCAAAATCTGCATTACATTTTCTAATTATTGCCTAAGTGTATTTAATGCCAACAGAAGATACTGTATGGAAGTGAACTGAGAGTTAACTCTTTCTGCACACATGAATCGTACGCTGTTGAGGGAAAAGATATCCAGAGCCAAGTGATGATCAACAAACAGGTGCACACGCTGGGAGTATGGAGTCTCCATATTCTGTGGAGGTCATTGCGATCATATATCCAACACGAACCAGCTGCCTGAATATGCGGTGCTGTTGGTTTAAAATGGCTGCTTAAAGGAAGAACAAGACTTTAAGGACCTAGGCCAACTGCAAATTTGGAGGTGAGAGGGACCAAAGCAATTTATACCATTTTCAGCCTTATCCGTTTTCTGTGCAGTTTGACATCTTTTCTGTATTGCTGCATTTGGTTACTTAGTGAAAGATTGAGTGGACTAGACAGTGGATACCCACCCCGAGCCTGACGGGACCCATCAGGTTGGACTGGGTTCGGACAAAAATTTAGAAATGATGTTCGGTTCGGGTTCGGTCACATCAGCCGAACAATAACTAGGCAGTGAACATTTGACTTTTGAACTACTAATTAGGGCTAGCCTAGTTGACATGGCACTTCCAAGTTATTTTTAGTGAAAATATAGTATGAATATAAAATATAAAGATGATAAATAAATAATAAATAAATAAATAAATATGATGGACCTACTGTCTGTGTTGGGCTACCTTCTGTTCAGTGCTGGGGTTTGTTTATTTACGTGACAACGCAACACACAGGCTATTTCAGGCAATAAATATTCCTAGGCTAAAGATGGAGGACGTCAAACAAAATTTGTCATCGGGGAAGTTTAAAACTACCGAAAACCATGCAGGGAAATTGACGGTATGGAGGCATTTTGATTTAGTCGTCATACAGATAATAACGAAGCAGTTGGTTATGTAAAATGTAAGGCTGTGTTCACACGTAGGGTCTTGTTTTACATAATAATCCCATGGAGTAGACCGTGTTTTCAAAAACGTTCTGAGCGTTTTTTTAATGCCGTCGCAGGTATTTTTTTCTGCAGCTCAGGGCATTTTTTTCAGATGAAAAAAGTTCAATTTCTCAGAAAAAAAACGCCCTACGTCAAGCGCTTTTTTGACAGCTGGCCAATCACAAGCAGAGCAGTGAGCCCCGTCGTTTCCCATAACAGCCACCAAAAACAGAGAAGGTAGCGGTGGAGAAGTGCTAGTTTCTGAGCACAGTGAACTGTACATGACAGTTAAACTGTAGCATAATGTTCATCATAAAGAGGCCGTTTGGAGTCAAATTGAACGGATCCTAGGATTTTCTTGTGTTTGTGTTTACTGCTTGTCGTTAGCAAAACTAGCCCGTTAGCTAACATTAGCTCTGCAACAATGTATAGCCAGCTAGATCACTAGATGTTGCAGTAGCTGTTATGGCAACAAAAGATGCTCTCAACTGCTGCCAGCATTTTTTCTACCTGAAAAAATGCTCTGGCCAGCGTTTTTCATCAAAAGAGATGATACATGTGAACACAGCCTAAAACATGTGGGGTTCTGATGAGATATGTCAGCAAGAAGACTGGGAATTCTGCCTTGCAGCGACATGTGGACAGAGGGTGCAGGGTGCAAGATGCAGGACGCAAGCTGCGGGCGGTTTAGGGTTACTGCAGACTACCATTACTGGCTTCGCTACCTGTGTCAGGCGCAGGTTAGCTTCGGACATAAAAATAAAAAACAAAGCCTGTCGGGTTCGGGTTGGGTTGGGTTCGGTTACTACTCTCTCAAACTCGGGTCGGGTTCGGACAGAAATATGCAGCCCGATCCGCACTCTAGAGCGGACACAAGGAGAGAATGGAGGGAAGTAAAGGGGGGGGGGTTCCATCACTGGATTGTGAGGTACAGAGTAGGGCTGGGCAGTATATCAACTTTTTAAGGTTTTAAGGTATGTTTAAGGTATATCGATATATTTACAAACGAGATATAGGATAAGATAATACCGTTGGTATCGATATAGTTTCACGTTGTGTTACATAACCCGTTTATTCCGTAAAGCCGTGCCAGTGTTTGCATCTCCCCTCTCTCACACTAGGCTTCCACACAGCAAAACACCTTGAGAATTTTGCCCTATGACTTTTTGCTCTGGGGGCGTGGTCGTGAAAACAGCAAGCAGTTTGGCTATCCTGTTAGTAGCAAGTGTAGTTGTGGTGCGGTGACGTAGCCGGCTTGCAATTCAGCTAGCTTGTGAAGTCAACCAGTCAACTGTGATGAAATGGCATAGACATTGCATTGTGTATGCTCTCCACCAATTTAACTACCTCTTGTTTTTTTGCCATTCATGTTCTGAATATAATGATTTTATTAAGCCAATTAAATTATGTTGCACACATCGGTATGTTGTACAACACCGCGAATAGAATTCTCGTATGTGCTTTTGCTATCACCCGCTTTAGTTTAACTCCCGCTTTAAAACATACATTTTCTTAATCCAATTAAATTATACTGTGCCAGCGAAATTCACTGAAACAGAAGTGTACCATCACACACTCTGCGCAACCCTGCCCCCACTCTCCTTCTACGTCTGTGCGCAAACCCAGCCCCACTCGATCACACAAATTCTCCTGCAACATGGAGGGAGACAGCGCTGGTCCACATTGCAGATATAATTTTCCATTTACATGTTTTGCAGCTGTAGATTTTGAAACGGGGAAGGAAAGGAACATTCTATATTTATCACAGTCTGTTTTACTAACATGTGGCTTTGACTTACAACTGAACATTTAGCCCACTTCGCAGAAAATACCGCAATATATATTGTGCATCGCCATTCAGCCTAAAAATACCAAGATATGATTTTTGGTCCATATCACCCAGGCCTAGACTGCAAAGGTAAACACAACACTCCATTTTAGCCATCTGCTACTACTTCAGAGAGGGGTAAAAATGGAACATGCCATGTTATAAAAAGGGCCCCTTGATGGGCAAGAACAGAGTGGGTTAATGGGGTATATTCAGAGCAGAGCTACCTGTGCACAGACACTCAAGCACACAGAGTGTGAACTGTACATGCAGCTGGGTGCCAGATTGTAAGAGTAGGCAGAGATAGGAGCCATGGATGTTTGGCCAGTCTTCTCACGACCCTTCTGACCTCCCCAGCTGACTCCCATCTCTACGCTCCTCCTCCAACACCCGCTTCTCCCATTTCCTGTAATATAACATTGGGTACCCTGTACTCTAGTCCCCTAGCTTCCCTCCACCTCGGATATCCCCAACATTCCCCTGCCCCTACCCTTTCCGTTCACCCAGACTTCTAGGGTCACATTCCACCCATGCACACTATCTGAGAAAAGGGAGAGGAAGAGAGAGGGGAAAGAGCCAAGAAAAGGGAGGGAGACAGGGAGGAGACAGAGGGAGAGCCAGAGAAGCCTCGGGGGGCAGCAGGAGAAAATGAGAATTCCACACGCATCTCTCCTTCTCTCATGGTCCCATCGGTCTCTGCCCCCAGTGCTTTCCCAAAGTCCCAGCCCAGCCCATAAGGATGAAATGGTCATGATAAATCTACATACCCTCCAGAACTGAGAAAAGTCACACAGGCCTGCTCTGCTGGGACAGTCCAATGGCTAAGCAGACACACGATAAGCATGCAGTGGGCTGACACATTAGGCACAGAGCACTCAGCTAGCTCTAGCACAACCTCCACAGTCCAACATACCACACTCTGGCAAATGAGATGCTTGGAACAAACATAAAACCGTAGCTGAAGACCATTTTACTCATTAGCCGACAGGAACGCAGCACAAGGGGAGAGGCTCAGGGCTGAAACCAACGGCTGGAGCGTAGCTGATGCCACGGACACACTGTGAAGGACACGCATGCTGGAATGTGTTTATAAACTGCTCCCATTACACTGCGAAAGGCCATGCCATTTCACACTTTTACCCATGTCCAATGGTGGGGTCAGTGAACCAGGTGGGGCTGGTGTCGAACACTGCTGGTGTTGAGCTAGGCGATGTGTCAGGGCATACCAAAAATGCTGAGAAGCTGAACACCTGTGCACCTGTGACTCTGGCCACAAGGGCTTCTGTCCAATGCTGGGTCATGCTGGTAAAACCATTTAAAAAATCTTTTACTCCCACATCGCTTTGCTAATTGCAAATTAAGTATTCCTTACATGTCCAAAATATTTGAACTGATTATTGAACTGAAGTGTATTTCACATTTCTTCCCACAAATTTCCCAAGCAAGTAACCAAAAACCTATTTGCATTGAAATATAGATCATAAACATTTTGATACAAAAACAGACTTAACTTGTTTAGACCCAGAGGTCAGGAGACAATCTTAGCTAAAAAAAAGACTCACCTTTCTGTGGATGTTCCTGTGTAGCCTGTTCTCACAAAATAAAGACACATATTGACCAGTCTTAAATGGGTTTATGCACATCTACTGATGTACATCTTGTACTGATGTAAAAACAGCAGGGTGGACAGCAGAAATCCAATTCCACTCCACTGCTGTTAATAAGCTGACACAGAACACATGTGTGCAACACCTTTATGAGGACCAAAATGGTGGTTTTTACTGGGTTAAAAAACATGCACACAGAGTCCGATTTCCCTGCAGTCAGATTGCTGAATGATTGGGCTGCTCGGTGTGATCTCTCTTCCAAGAGCAGCCCACAGGCACTTCACACAGTGAGATCCTCCCTCAGGAAACCTCCATTCCAGGTGGACTTTGCTTTGGTTTAGACATGCCATAACCACAGCCACGCCCGCCCTCTATCATGCAGCAATTCCAGAGAGACTTACACTTATGAAAAAACTGCTTGCAAGAAAAGACAGTTCACGTCTCAAAATGCTCCAGTTTCTCCATGGCCCTTTTTTTCTGCACTTCATCAGCATAACCATCTTGTGGCTGCCTGCAGGGTCTGCCAGACAGCACAGACATGCAGAGCTCCCCGCTGCCATCCACAGGGACAGAGCGATCTCAGGCAATCTCTTCTCACTCTGACTGCAACAGAGTAACAGCAAACAGTTGAGGTTGAAACAGTTGTGCTCCATGTAAACAAATTCTTCACAGGACCAGACACTAGCACTCCAACAGACTAAAGCTGGGAGGAACAATACAACTCCAAAAAATAAATAAAATAAAAATCAAAAAATAAATCAGCTGTACTTTAAATGACTAGTTTCACTGCAGGGTAGATGGCCCGATTTACCTCAAAGACTTCAAAGGCCTGTATAACCATTTGACCTGATAACCACCAGATTACCGCACAGAGGGTCACACCCCCATCCCGGCACAGATGCCATTTTGCCCTGCACGCACACGGCTCTGTGGGAAGTAGGAAGCACAGCTCCAATGTGCTTCTCATCTTCAGCAGCATCAGTCATCTCCCTGCTGGTCAGTGCTGAGGATGAACTCGTGTCTGGGAGCTGGTCAGCAGGTGCTGGGTCCTGGGAGTCAAGCAGGAAGCAGCCCTTGAGTGCAAAACCATCACCCCTCTGATCAAGGACTCCCTTTGGAGGGGGTGTCCCACTTGGCCACTGAAACCACTATCACTGTCTCAATTGTCTGTAAGATCACAGCTTTGTGCACTGAGGAGAACTGCTAAAGGCATGTGAAACAAAGCCAGCAACAACCAACCTGGCAACATGGCTAGGTTGCTCTGATTAGAGGCATCTAATCACACAATAAAAGCACACAGAAGGTCCTGGAGAGCAATGCAATGCAAAGGTCAGTGCACCAAGCATGCCTGGGTGTTGCTGGGGAATATGTTGAGTAAGAGTGAAAGTCATTAAGTCAACACATGGCACACGGGTGTGTGGACTACACACCCAGCCCAGGGCAAAGTCCACCTGCGCACACACAGCAGTCTGTGCCTGCAGCCATGGACTGCCGGTCTAATGAGGGCAGGAAGCACTAAGGGCATTGCTGGTACTCAACTTTATGGACGGGTCTCCATAGGAAGCTGCATCATCATGCCGCACTTCGAGCACTGATGAGCTCATCTGGTGAGAGAAAGGCCCCAGCTTGAGAGAGAGAGAGAGAGAGAGAGAGAGAGAGAGAGAGAGAGAGAGAGAGAGGCGGGATGCAGCTGCTCAGAACAATGCACTCCCTTACAAGGAAAAAGGCAGTACAGGCTGCATGCCTGTTTAAAGCCTCAGGTCCCCAGCAACCATTTCCTGGCATTGTGTTCCCCACAGCTACACAGGTGCATTATGGGAAGGGGGAGAAGACAAACAGGGCAGGGCTCCCAGCAGAAAGGCATAGCTGCCCCAGACAGAACAGACACTGAGCTGCACTTGCTCATCATAAACAACTTTTTCTACACAACTCAAAAGATCATTCCCATCTTGCAAACCCTGTCAGAAATTAAGAAAACAAGTCCTCTCCTAGGAGAAGACAGGCACTTTGAGGGACAGTAACATCTAAAACTACACTAAATGAGTAATAAGTTATTAATATTGCTGTTATTTTATTATAACACTGGCTTTAGCAACTATGTATAGAACACAAATCCAATAAAGCATGTTATTTTTATTTTTGTCTTGGACCAAGGAGGGGAAGAAAGCTAGAGGGAGAGGAATCTGCAGCCATGCCAACTAGGCCAAACTGAAATCAAACCTAATATTAACCTAATATATGAAATTCAATAACCTTATTTAGGCCCAAGGGAAAGATCAGTTTATTCCATATAAACAGGCTGGAAACTGGATGACAAGACTGTTATCGCTCAATTTAAGGCCTTAAAATGAGACAGCTAGGGCCGCACAGCATGCGGGTAACAGCATGCTGATTGGACAGCGGCCGTGTGTGATTAAATAATCAATGCCTATACTTCAGTCTGAATTAGATGCCATTGCTTTGCTGGTGTCTGTAATTCAAATGGGGGGTTTGATCGGTGACTGGTACCAAAGAGAACTGAAGCCGCCAGCTAATGTATGTGAAATCGCAAGCCTCTCTAATGGGCAGGGGACGATGCACGGTCACCCTCCTCACAGACTTCTGTTCTCTCACAAACATGGTCTTGAGAGCTTTTCAACTGCTGAAATTTTCCTTATTCCTGCCCGTGAAGGCCATTCGATCTGACTTGCAGTTTACAGTGTCTGCAAAAAGGGGTGATCCTTCCAGTGAAATCAGAGCTTGCATACTGGTGTCAGTGGCCCAGGACACCATCTCCACCAGTCTCGAAAAAAACCCAATGGGAGAACATCTGGACTATGAAAAGTAGATTCAAGTAAGCCCTAAAGGAGAGGGGCATCTTAATTACACCAAATAAAATACACCCTTATGATATAGCTGGGGAATCTTTTTTTAAATATTACTTTACTGCCTGTTATATGCCCTCTGTTCAAGCAGGTCGCTATACCAGCGCACAGCTCAATGAGGAAGACCGAAAATCTGGCCACACAATTGCATTATCAGTGCTGAAAGCTCTGCTGTCTCAGACAGTGATAAACCAGCACACTATGGCAGTATCTCAATTTACTCAGTAACTAACTCAATCCGCCAACGGATTCCGCGCCTCTGTGAGTGAACTCAACAAAACGCACTAATTAATCCACATGCTCCGCACTTTGAAAGGTGACATCGGCCAACCGCGCAGACTGTGAGCTTCAAACAGTGTGCCCATCTTAAGAGAACTGCATGAATTGAAACGCTGACATTTCAAACTGACTGAAATGTTAATGTGTCTGTGCGGGTCGATTACTTGCTTGTTTCATACGCGTGATGGACAGACAGTAGGACACGCTCTGATGGGAATGCAAGGACCGAGGGCCAGAAGTTACATGCCTGCTCTGCACCACTAATTTAACAAATCTGCTCAGGATACTGAAAAAGTGATCCATGATCATCTGGCAGTCAGGATTCTGTCCTTAAGATGCAAATGTTAAAGGCTAGACACAGGCAAAACAGTACTACCAAACAGAAGAGGAGCTATTCAAACTGTGTATTCAGACTGTGGCTACTCAGACTGGTGTACAAAACATTTTAAAGATTAAAGATCGCTTTCAAAACCTCCATTGCAAGACAAATAAACAATGAATGGTCGCATTTAAACTGGTTTTGGTTGCGGTAGGGAAATGTACATTTCTAATATGAAGGTGCTGTGATGAACACATTTGAGATTGGAAAAGCATCAACCAGACACCCACTTTCAGGAAAGGACCTCTGAAGATTCCTGTCTCCTGGGTAAGAGAGTGGCCTTAGAGAAACAGCTGCTCCAGCATGGGGATGCAAAGGAGGCCTAACAACTTGGACAAATTAGCACACATTACCTTCACTTAGTTAGTTTCTGTTAATGCAGATCACACTACCAATGCGATTGAGATCGCCCCACAGAAAAAAGCCTGTTGTTCGACTGCCATTTGCCTCTGCTGAAATAGTATAAGGAAATGGTTCACTGTATCTTCGAAGTGTGTGAAATACACACATTTCAATTGGTTAACATTTAACTTGGCCCCCCAAAAAAAGCGTTTACAAAAATGCTCAACAGAAAAGTTGTTCACTGACGTCAGTACAGAACATACAGTTGAGTGGAAAATCTGAATTTAAGTCCTGTGTAAAAAGAGACAAGGAGAGACTTTCCTTCGTTTCACATATTTCCTCTTGGGGAAAAGCGGTTCTATGCCATGGATAATTTTTATTTTTGTTATTTTGTGGGCCTACTGCGTTGTTGGAAGTAAACCGGTGCATACAATCATAGCCTGCAAGCGAGCGCTGCTCCGATTAGTGTAGTAGGAAGATAAACAGGAAATCAGCATATCCATACAGCAACGGCGACCATCGGAGCTGTGACTCAAACTAGACTGCGTGCGGATCCTAAGGTAAACTTTTGAGGAACGTTTCCGTTCACTTTCAAGCATGCGACTGCATTAATCCGTTCTGCATTTGCCATCTGCCTTCAAATGTAAATCTACCCCTGCCGAGAACCGACCTGCCACTCACACTTCTGAGCAAACCTGGCAATCAATCCGGGAAAACCGGATCTTAGCAAGCTACGCCGTATGACAACACATCTTGCGCATCGCTAAGTGAACTGCACGCTACGTGCCACAAACTAGCCATCTATTGACGTGTAGCAAACAGAAGTTATCCTACACAGATGCGTCAGTCTAATGTTCCGTGTCTATGATTTGCCAGTCTAGGTGAAGACCGGCGAATCTGTGCCAGGCCTTCTCTAAAATTCTTCCCGTGAACATACAGAATGGTGTCCTCTAGGCGGGTCTAATCAAAATCAGGGCGTTTGCGCACTCCCGCGGGCCGGTTTCCTTTTCAGACTACAAGGCGATCGCTAATCTCCCTATAACAAACGATGCTAAATCGGGCAGCGCAACGAGTTACAAAACTCAACCTCATTAAATCCTTTATAGCACAAAAGCAGAGTGCACTGATACACAGAAAATCAATATTATATATATTATTAATAGCAATATTAAATAAATGCGTAGTTTTGTCATTCTTAGTTAAGCATTTTGAATTATCGTGAAACAGTGGACTAGAAGATGCATGACCAATTTAACTGCAAAATACAGATCACAAAAATAAAAACAGTCGGTCTGTGTATGGCAGTTTACGAAGTGAAGTAGTGCGTGAAGTAGCCTGGCATCCAGAGTTATGCGCGTACTGAATAAGCAAAGTAAAATATACAAACACGACTGAAATACTAGCTAGACAGACTGTCATTTACATGGTCTACGTTATTACACAGCCACATGATCCTGCAGCATCAGAGTAGACCACGAAGCGTATGGCACCACAAGAGAGAACCTGGCTGAGTCAATCAGAAAGAAAAGGGAGAGGTATTCGCAGCAGTGAGAACGCTCATCAAAGAGTGACGTAATGGGTGTGTAACACTTCCCACAGCCAGCTAGTCACACCAAAACTACCAAACTAGTAACGTATTAGCGAAGTTTCCCAGGAGAGAATACAGAACTCTTGCTATTGTACATCTCTTAGTGAGCCATCTCCCCTTCAGTCATCCTCTGATCAGTAGCCATCTGCCTTTTCATTCCTTCCCTGTTTTCCTATCCATTCATGCGAATCACTTCCTGTACTCGCTAGCTAAGCTAGCTCACCAACTTGCGACGCTTTTTCTCTATTCGCTCTCTACATAGATACAAGTACATAGATTTCGAGTAACGTTACCCGGCAGTACTTTTACAATAAATTAATTAGCGAGCGCATTTGGGTACCCATTCACGTGAGATAAAATCAACGGCTTTACTTCCAAGATATTTCGAAAAACTTTTGGCTTAGAAGTAACACTACACTTTTGACCCGCGACTGAATCAGCCAGCTATAGAAGTTGCAATCCTTCCCGGTTCACAAGTGAGCTCCAGGCAAGCAATGAGCGATAGATCCGCGGAGCGGGAGAGGTTCATAGTAAGCTAGTTCAGAGTTTACCTGCTTTTCAGTTGCACACGCTATTCGGTGGCTTAGCTTTCTAGAACGGGCAGCACAGTCGTTGTCAAAGTCGCGGCGAAACACTCCCTTCGGTAGACTGCTGCCTCGCAATTCACTAGGGTCGAACTAGTCTCTGTTCGCTTCCTCCCTCTCTCTTTTTTCTTTCTTTTGCCCTCCCTCTGCAAACCAGTTTAACTCTCACCCGTCGCAATGCGAGTCCGGGCGCGGTCTTAGGGGGTGGGGCCTATATGCTTTGGTCCCACCCACATAGCCATTCACAGATAAGGACACGAAAGATCCCAGTATTGTCAGCCAATGACAGTGTCGGAGGGCGTTACGTAGAGATTTCCAATAGGCAAAGAGGTATGTGAACTTGAAATAGTTGTGGGAGGGATAGATAAGGTGGTGTTTAATGACAGAGGTATGTGCGCTGTAAGGCCTTCATGACCATATAAGTAGCACTCGCCTCAATCCAAGCAGCTTCGAACAGGTCATTTGTATGTGTCATTCTCTGGTTGTCTTGTCCCTCTCTGTTTCTGTTTAAATCAAACTGGCACGGAATGACTCCATAGCATAGAATCATTTTTTTCTATGAATATCTTCCTACCTATTGTTTTAGCTCTAGCAATGGCATAAGTTGGTTGCCAATTGTTCTTTTTTTCTCAAGAACACAGAGCAGAAAATATATGAGACATTACATTACAATGATTTTATGATTTTTCCTCTAAACATTAAGAGTATTTACTTGCCAAAGTCTGTTATCCAAGCTGATGAACTCAGTGCTAGTAGGAACATGCAATGTACCAAATGTTATTAGACAGATTAGACAGGGGTTGTGGTAAAGGAAGGAATAATTAAGGGAAAGAGGATCGTGTGAGAGGGAGATGTGTGTGAGAGAGAAAGGTATGTGGGTGTGAGAGTGTGAGTGTAGGTATGAGAGAGGTGTGAGGGTGTGAGAGTGTGAGTGTGTGAGAGAGAGTGAGGTGTGTGTCTGTAAGAGAGAGATTGGTAGAGATACAGGCTCAGTGCCTGGAGAAAATACAGAGGGCTGCACTTGCAATCCACAGGGGGGACAAAAAGGCATATCTTAAGAAAAAAAGTAATAAATAAATAATAAACAATAAATAAATGTAATAAATGTAGACATCCGGATAGAAGGACACAACTGGGGCTGCACTGAGATCCGTCTTAGGGTGCAATGCACCCCTAAGCACCCCCCATAGCGCCGACCCTGGATACTTACTAGGCCTTTGTGTATATATGTGTGTGTGAGAGAAAAAGAGTGTGAGAGTGTGCATCAGAGATTGATAAGGGAGAGACTGATACAAAGATGTGTTTGTATGTGTATGTGTGTGAGAGATTGATAGGGGAGAGACTGATGGAGAGATACTGTGTGTTTGTATGTGTATGTCTGAGAGAGAGTGTGTGTGTGGACAAGAGAGAGACACTGTAAGTGGGTGTGATTGTGTGATAGAGATATTGATAGACACTCTGTGTAAGAGAGTCTATAATAATTAAAATTACCATCATAATTATTATCATCATAATATTGATTAATGATTACTTTATTATTTCTAGTATGCATTTGAATACTGTAAATGTATTGGGTATCAATTTGCCAGTAAAGCATATGTGGATTTGATTTGAGAGAGAGAAAGAGGGAGACTGAGAGAGAGACTGCATGTATGTGAGACAAAGAGCTAGGGAAAAAAGGAGAGGAAGTAGAGTGATGTCTTTCATAATGGTGCCAGGTTACACATAGATACAGGGCAGGTCTGCACTTATCTACTCATTTGGGTTAAGCTATTCGGGAGCTGGGCTTACAATCGGGTTGCAAGTTCTATTCCCAGGTGATGCACAACCAATGGAGAATCTTAATATGGACACACATATAGGCATAGAGCATTTTAATCACAGATCCATACTAGAATATTAACAAGGCACTTACCTGAATCAATTTAGCAGATACTCTGTTCTATAAATGGATGTGATATGCAGAAATGTAGGCTGTCTAAGTGACCCTGGATAAAGGCATGTACTAACCCAAATATAACCCAAAAATAATGTGATGTCGTCTCCCAACAGCCCAGCTCAGGGAGTTTGAGAGCAGGGCTGGTGGGGGAGAGCACAGAACACCCTGTTGTCTCAATGGATAAAACATAGATCACCCTGGATGAGGACCTCTGTTAAGGAAAAAAGACACAAATTAATTTCACAAGTACACTGATGAATTACATTGATCTACATATACATGGAATAACAGTGAACGTATGTGTGTATGTATGTCCTTAATAACCATTTTGATAAAGTAATATAATGAAATAATAGCAGAATGAGACAGACATGCAGGGAGAAGGTGGAGGTATGTTGAGGGAAAATGGGCCATGGGTGCAGTGGTGACACTCTGCTAGGGGCAAAGATCTTCAGGAGTTCTCTCCCCCAAGATGAGAGTGAGATAGAAACCGAAAGTGAAGTGCAGGGAAACTGCTGAGCATACCAGGGCCACAGAGCACAAGGCTCGCCCATAAATACTCAGTGCGTCCAACCAATAATAATTGTCTTGGGAATTCTTTTCTCATGGTTCCACCTGTGGTGCCTTTTAAATGAGAGAATCTTAATATGGACACACATACAGTATAGGCATAGAGCATTTTAATCACAGATCCATACACTGTACAGTGTGTATGCATAAATGTACTCTGTGCATTACACCCATTAATATTGTATATGGACAATACCACTTGGTGTATATTTGATTTTCCTCTTTTAAGCCGACTTACCAGTTAACCTAATAATTCAATTTTTCAGGCAAAATCTCTAACAAGGAGAGTCTTTTGGGAAAAAGCAAGTTTCCAGTGGTAGATTTCCATAGAGTGTCTATACGGATATGTCTGCATGTCCATATGTTGCGAGGTCATGAAAGAGCTGTGTTTTATCCTGTTATGTTGTTTAGTATGTTACTTACAAACTGTGTGTTAATAAAGGGAATCTCTCTCTGTAAAGGTGTCTCTCCCTCTGAGTGTGGTGGGTGGTTTGAGAGATTGAGTGCAGAGGTGAAAGGTCGCATCTCCCCCACTCTGAGTGGTGCCAGGCAGGATGAAGAGAGCAAAGAGGTGGAAGAGCAGATGTATGCCATACTACAAAACTACAATTCCATGTTACTTTTTTCATTCCAGCAACAGGGAGGACATGACCAGCTTTGAAAAAGACAGGGGTGGGGTAGGGTGTAGAAACAGCAAAAGGAATGTGATATTACCAAATATGGCCAGTCCTGACCCCCTCCTCAATCTCCTCCCTCTCTCTCTTGTGTTCTGGTGGTAACAGGGTGTGTGCTCAATGCTGCATGGATGAAATCATTATATTTCATGCCTAAAGAGAATGCAATGAACAAAGACTGGTGTAGTGTGAATGTATTGGGTGTGTGCTTGCCTGTAGAATTGGCATGCATGTCTACGCACTCATATGTATGGCTCTGTACTTTCTGTCAGGGCCAACAGTCACAGGTAGCACAGCAGCACCGACAGGCTCCAGAGTGTTATGGCTAACTGCCGTTTGTCCCATCTCTCCCTTCCTCCCTCTGTCTATCAGAGTAATTGGCACACAGGAAGGGCTGATAAGGCAAAAGGCTCATGATCAGAGGTTCCCCACTTTTTAATTCCATGTGTCCGTATTTCTTATTTAATTCTAAAATAGGTTTAGTGGACCACACCACAGCTCCACATACTCGCGCCCATATGCACGTACAAAGCCATAGGATTGCATGACGGTGCCGAGGAGTGGATATTTCTCTAGGGTGGAAGAGAGAAGCAGCTCACTGAAGCTGGCATGTTTAATCACAAACAGAGGTGCGTATTTACAGTAAACAGCCACTGCTCTCATGTGCTGCCAGGCTTGTCTGCATGTATGTGACGCTGCCGTGGAGCGCGGAGAAGGCACGCTGCTGTATGGGCCAGACAGCACACACAGAGTAAATATTAACAGTTTGAGTCAGGGAAAAAAGGAAGGGGGGGATGCGAGGAATTTGGTTACTCCGTCGCTCACTCGTTCAACAGTCGCTGGCTTCCCCTGTCTTTTCTTCCTTATATGGTAACAGAGTGCAAGGGAAAGAGTCCAGGCAAGATGGAGGTGTGGTCTATTGTTTTAGCGGAAGCGGTGTAGGGTTACAGTGCCGCTGGGCTCTCCAGCACAACCCCACCCCCCCGCACCTCCCCGTTGGATACATGACATGAGCAGATAACATGAAAGACCAAGGGTGTTGGGAAGTTCACAGATTTACCTGTCACTATTACCCTGGTGTAAACGGTCTGATAGCACCTGGGGTATGGGACCCTGCTCGTTTGACAGAGTGAGTGAGAGAAAAACACGTGGTTAAAAATAGGTCATTACACAGCTTCTGCAGTGCCATTTGTGTCATTTATGCTATGCTAAATGCTACTGAGAACAAAATGTACTATTTTATTGGATTGAGCTGAACACCGTGACACCACTGGCCTGGCAGTATTTATAAAATCTAGGCCAACTATTTTTCAGCCATCCCTCTTGTGTAATACTGAAGGACTTTGAAGAGTTCACGTTTCTGTGGTTCAGTTTACTACAATGATCACTTTCTCTGACGTTGTACAACAGGCTGAACCATCATTCAGGCCATAGGTCATACATTTTCCCAATTAACATAATACATAGAATGCAAACATATTTCCAGCAATAAATGATATAAAGACAATAATATTGAAATACAATACGCAATATATGGAGTGATATAATATTGGGACATGAATATTGTGTATATGACACATGTGACAAGGGTGTGAGAATGACTCATAATGAAGCAGCTCCCTGCTTAGGTCAGATATTCAAAGTGTCGAATGATAACCACAGTGGTACAGATTTGAAAGCCCTAAGGACAGCCACTGACTCTCAAGCCATGACCAGGCGAAAAGGAGGGAAACACCTGAGCAGCGGGGGGCCTCAGAAACAGGGCACAGGAGCGGAGGGTTTCGGGGAGGTGTGTCATACCTGCATACCACCAGCTCCTTCCCACACTTCCACCTTGCAGCTCAGATGGTGCTGAAGTGACACAAGGACTTCCCACCCACAGGGTAGAGGGACAGGCACTTTCCCCCCAGTAAAATGGCTTGGGGATATTTTCAATTTTCACACTACGACAGGCTGACTGTCGTCCTATTGACAGGGAGCACTAGATAGGTGCCTGCCTTGCACTCCTTCCACTGGAGCTGATTTAGCATTTCCTCCTTCTCTACGTGTGCATGCCCCCGAATCCCCCAGTGGTGGTGTATCCACACACTAGGGCCTCTGGGCCCTGAAGCATGCTTTCACAAACTCCCCTCCCAATCTCTCCCATACGCAGGAGGACAAGACATCAGTTCACAAGCCAACAAGGAACACATTTAAACTCTTTTATTAATTCATCATATTGTTGGTCATATAATTGGTCATCATATATTTAGTCATATTACATATTTCATTAAAATAAAAACCTAAATCAAACCCTTAACCTTGTTTGCATCGTCTACATGATGCAAATCTCACAGTCATAACAGAGAGACAGAGATGGTCTGAGACACATCCAGGCCAACTGACAGTCACAGTCCACTCTCCTTTTGTTAGGCATAGCAGTACGGAATGACTGCCTCCCAAGAGACCCTTGGCTCATTTGCTCAGCAACCAGGAGAAAGGAGAGACACCCCCATGTGGACAAATTCAAGAGCTGCAGGCAGCAACATTACAGATTGCATTCAAAATATATTTCACTTTAAGATGTAGACCAGTTTAGAGTGACACAGCACATTCCAGTACAGTAAAGCAGGATCTTTCCAGACTATACAGTCTATTGGCAAACTACAACACCAACTGGAAGTCTCTCATATCCACTTGAAGGTTATGTGAATTCCCTTTAGAGAGAGAGAAACAGGTGTGCACACGAGCGCACACACACACATACACACTCACAATGAAACATACAAGCAAGACATCCACTGAAAGACAGACAATAAGACACTTTTAGGCATATGATCAGTCTAAATGCATATTCCCATATTTGAGCAACATGTCTATGCAAGTGCTATTCTTTTCTGACACACAGCAGTTCACAGGTCACAGCAAAGCACATTGCAGTTACATTGAACAGAGGCACTGAGATGAAGTTAAGAGTGTATGTGAGTGTGTACGATTGTATTGTGGGGTAATACAGGCTCAGTGGTCATTTAGCGAAATAAGTGGAGCCTCAGGCGAAATCAGAGGGTGGGAGTGGTAGTTAACTGGGCAAAAGTGGTGACTCCCAGGTTCATTGTCCAATGAGCTTGCTGACGAACAAGTTGAGCTGTTCCTCATCTTTAATCCCAACGAAATGATCGATGACGTTTCCACCTCGTATGGCGATCACCGTGGGGACGGCTGACACCTGGTGGACAGGGGAATGGCCATTAATCACAGACAGTAACGAATATCAACCAACAAATCATCACACAGATAGTGACAAAAACCAACCTCCTAACATCACACACAGTGACCAATACCAACCAACCAGTCATCACACACACTGATGAAAACCAATGTCAGTCGCTCCCTCTCACCCCGTACTCAAGGGCTAAGTCTGTGTGCTCATCAATGTCCACTTTTGCCATGGCAACACGACCCTGCTGCTTAGCAATTGCCTTCTCCAATCTGGGGCCCAGGATTTTGCAGGGTCCACACCACCTTTAAGACAAAAAAGTCACCTTTAAGAACAGGAAGGAATCACACATGCACAGGTCAGTTCATATATAATGTTTAACTGAAGTTCACAATTACAGTACATTACATTTACATTTATTCATTTGGCAGATGCTTTCCATCCAAAGCAACTTAGAACTGAGTACAACACAAGCAAAAAGCCATTTAAGGAGTCCACAATATTATGTGTTGCATGATCAGGTTTCAATGGTTGGCCAGAAGCTAGCTGCTAGAGATACAAGTGCATTAAACCATTAGATCTGTTTAAGACATAAGAAACTGCTTTAGGTGGTAGTGTTTCAGGTGATCAGGTGAGCGCAAAAGAGCTGTGTCTTCAGATGTTTCTTAACCAACAGTAAAGGGTCAATAAATCATCTTATCCTTATATATATATATATATATATATATATATTTTTTTTTTTTTTTCCGTTTTGCATTTTTATGTACAGGTTTCACATGCATCTCAACATGAAACCCAGGGGGAAATGCTTGGCTGGACATTGTAAATGGAGTGGTTGGTTGTACTTATAAATATGACACACTCTGTGGAGTACATTTGTCTTCAGAGGACGTCTCAGCTTTTAGGGACTACGACACAGAGAACTCAGGATCTAGCAGGTGTCTCAAAAGTGAATTACACTACAGGAATGACAGCCTCAGTTATGTAACAGTTACACTGTGACATGTTAAAATACGAGGGCTGCTGGGTGGCTGTGATGTAATCATTATGTGGGTTTCAACCCCTTGATACAGGGCTGCGCGATATATCACATACAGTGGGGAGAACAAGTATTTGATACACTGCCGATTTTGCAGGTTTTCCCACTTACAAAGCATGTAGAGGTCTGTAATTTTTATCATATGTACTCTTCAACTGTGAGTTACAGAATCTAAAACAAAAATCCAGAAAATCACAGTGTATGATTTTTAAATAATTAATTTGCATTTTATTGCATGACATAAGTATTTGATCACCTACCAACCAGTAAGAATTCCGGCTCTCACAGACCTGTTAGTTCTTCTTTAAGAAGCCCTCCTGTTCTTCACTCATTACCTGTATTAACTGCACCTGTCTGAACTCGTTACCTGTGTAAAAGACACCGGTCCACACACTCAATCAAACAAACTCCAACCTCTCCACAATGGCCAAGACCAGAGAGCTGTGTAAGGACATCAGGGATAAAATTGTAGACCTGCACAAGGCTGGGATGGGCTACAGGACAATAGGCAAGCAGCTTGGTGAGAAGGCAACAACTGTTGGCACGATTATTAGAAAATGAAAGAAGTTCAAGATGACGGTCAATCTCCCTTGGTCTGGGGCTCCATGCAAGATCTCACCTCATGGGGCATCAATGATCAAGAGGAAGGTGAGGGATCAGCCCAGAACTACACGGCAGGACCTGGTCAATGACCTGAAGAGAGCTGGGACCACAGTCTCAAAGAAAACCATTAGTAACACACTACGCCGTTATGGATTAAAATCCTGCAGCACACGCAAGGTCCCCCTGCTCAAGCCAGCGCATGTCCAGGCCCGTCTGAAGTTTGCCAATGACCATCTAGATGATCCAGAGGAGGAATGGTAGAAGGTCATGTGGTCTGATGAGACAAAAATAGAGCTTTTTGGTCTAAACTCCACTCGCCGTGTTTGGAGGAAAAAGAAGGATGAGTACAACCCCAAGAACACCATCCCAACCGTGAAGCATGGAGGTGGAAACATCATTCTTTGGGGATGCTTTTCTGCAAAGGGGACAGGACGACTGCACCGTATTGAGGGGAGGATGGATGGGGCCATGTATCGCGAGATCTTGGCCAACAACCTCCTTCCCTCAGTAAGAGCATTGAAGATGGGTCGTGGCTGGGTCTTCCAGCATGACAACAACCCAAAACACACAGCCAGGGCAACTAAGGAATGGCTCCGTAAGAAGCATCTGAAGGTCCTGGAGTGGCCTAACCAGTCTCCAGACCTGAACCCAATAGAAAATCTTTGGAGGGAGCTGAAAGTCCGTATTGCCCAGCGACAGCCCCGAAACCTGAAGGATCTGGAGAAGATCTGTACGGAGGAGTGGGCCAAAATCCCTGCTGCAGTGTGTGCAAACCTGGTCAAGAACTACAGGAAACGTCTGATCTCTGTAATTGCAAACAAAGGTTTCTGTACCAAATATTAAGTTCTGTTTTCCTGATGTATCAAATACTTATGTCATGCAATAAAATGCAAATGAATTACTTAAAAATCATACAATGTGATTTTCTGGATTTTTGTTTAAGATTCCGTAACTCACAGTTGAAGAGTACCTATGATAAAAATTACAGACTTCTACGTGCTTTGCAAGTGGGAAAACCTGCAAAATCGGCAGTGTATCAAATACTTGTTCTTCCCACTGTAGCTGTTTTTAGCGCAATAACAGCTATCCCTGGTATGTGGCAAGAGCACACCAGTTTTCCGAGGCCTTGTGAAATGCTTCTGGGGGAAAAAAACACCTCTCTTATCTATTCAATGTTGATATCACAGCAACAGCACTATGCTACTTCTACATGGTAGATAGAAACACGTGGCTACAAAGACAATTATGCACTTTTGTATGTCGCTTTGAATAAAAGCGTCTGCTAAATAAATAAATGTAAATGTAAAGCTTATAGGTAAGCTAACCAACATACAGATACAAGTGATATTTTTCTGCCCCAGAAGCATTTCACTGAACTTTGGAGGTGTGCTCCCGCATGAGGTATGACTAAAGGGAAAAACATACGGGAAGAAACCTAATGCCATATACCAGGGATTGCTGTTATTGCGCTAAAAATAGCTATGTGATATATTGCGATGGCTGTATCGCACAGCCCTACCTTGATAGAAAGCAGCTTGTGCAATTACAGCAAATGCCCCTGCCCTAGTCATACAGAGGTTGTGTGATGTCATATGAGGACAGGTCAATGACACTACAAGAATCCACTTCATAATCCCATCACACAGACACTTGGAGTCATGCCATGTGACAGGTTTAAACCAATCAGGGGCTTGTATTCTCTTCCAATGGAGGTTTTTGTAATCCCCACACATTTTTCAACCTCATTACTTTTGGCTGAGCTAGTATTGACTTGATCTAACTTCTTATTTTTGCCATGTGAACATGGCTTGGTGACAAACAATGGTTCTGTTCAATCACAGTGCAAACTTGCACTTTTAATCAGAGCAAGGTGTTGCATGCAAACTGCAACATTCCAAGGTGGGATATAGGCACAACAAACTACAATTCAATCTGCACTGCCCTAGTAGTCTATCCTTCTCAAAATGAAACTGTTGTCTGATAATATGATGCAGTGTGCTGGTGGTATTGGTGAGTGATGTAGTTTTTCCTTGTGTAGGACTGGGAGAGGAGTGCCATGAATTTCACCCTCTCATTGCTTTGTCAGGGCTTTCTTTGTCAAGGTTTTTGATGTTAAATGTAAACTGATTTCAAGGTGCCGTGTTTCCTGTAAATGGAAGATGCAGTCACTGGGCAACACCTGTGCTGAAACAACTCCATTGATGCTGACCAACTGGTTGGAGGCCTTTCACCTGAAAAGTCTCTCTCAGTGAGAGTAGGGAAATAGGGCTTTTTCCTTGGAAGGAGCTAAGATGCAGTACCCCTGACTAAGCGAGCACCCACTTCTCTGCTGCTGAGGTCTTGTGCTGTGCCTGCTATTGATCCTACTGGTGGATGAAACCCATGCTACTGAGGGAGTCTCTAGACCTCTCCTCTGCTTACAGTAAACATGCAGTTAACTGAATACCATATGCAATGCGAGCCATCAAAAATATTTTCAAAAAAGGTGATTTACAATTTGATATTTTGGAATGAGGTTGCCTGTCCACTTCCCGTTCAACATTGTTGAACATTAAAGGCACAGCTCTCATTGGCACTCAAAGGCATTTGCCGTGAAATAAATGAAATTGGCACAACCCTTTCCAATTGCCCAGCAATTTTGCACAAAGAAACCTCCTACTTCAATTCCACATTTACATTACATTATTGTCACTTAGCAGATACTCTTATCTAGAGCAACTTCCATAGGTTAGTTTTTCACCTTATCCACTTGTACAACTGGATATTTTACTCAGGCAATTCTGGGTTAAGTAAATTGCCCAAGGGTACAGCAGCAGTGCCCCAGCAGGGAATCAAACCAGCAACCTTTTGATTATGGGCCCGGTTCATTACCACTAAGCTACACTGCCACATTTGTACCTAATATAGCTACTGAGGTATGATTAAGTAGAAATATTTCTTCTGCCTATCCAGGCAACCTAGAAGACTTTTGATCCATACCTCCTACAGACATGGACATTGTGTCGTACTAATGTTTATTGTGCAGTCCAAAATACCTGTAACATTTGTGGACAATGCATGTACATTAATGTATTCATTTTTTGTGAATATCAATAATTGCTTCTGACTTTAACAGTCTTTGACATGTCATTTGTAGACTGTATTCTGTGAGCATAGCAAATCTGGGAGTAGGATCTTTGGTACCTTCTGAAATATGACCCACTCTGTCAGAGGTGGGGGAAGGCAGTGTAACCAGTGAAGTATTTGTTTGCAGAATCTAAGATCAGATTTCACTAAACTGGGAAAACAAAGCTGCAGTCTGAAAAAGGGTTATTCAGAAGACTTCCTCTGAGGATTCTGCTATGATCACTGTTTGTTGTTGTTCTACTGCATGTTTGCAACTTCTTCTGGATCTTCTTTTGATGTTTTTGCATTCACCAAAACTTGGTCCTACGTTATCAACGGAATGGCATCCACTTTTGGATATGAGAATGAGCAACCTGGTCTAATCGGATGGACGAAGCCCCCTTTTCATATCGCCATATACTTTTTCATTCCTGCGGCAAATGAAATCCACCGATATATTTGCACGCCAACAGTGGCTGTCTTTCACACTGCCAGTCGCCAGTGCAGCGAAGTAAGCACCAACTGGAGGATGGCCATGGTTTTCCTGATGTCCTCCAAGTAACCTGCTGGTGCCTGATAAGCCACAGGGTGCTCGACAGCGGTCAAATGACAAAGCCCCTCACCACACACCCATGGCCATCCCTCTGGGCTCACAGTTACTGTTGGCTGATGACATCACTGGAAACAATCCCTGAACCCAGTGTCACAGTAAGCCTCCCAAAGACAGCCAAGTCACCATTTCCCATCATGTTCTGGTAGCCTTGGCATACACATCTACGTAATTACACATACCCAAGCATCCTTCCTCTGTAGGTGGTTTCTTTATGCAAAGTTTCACAATGAACACACATGGAGTGGAATAAATACCAACCACACTGCCATGTGGGACAGCAATGTGGGAGACACTAAAATACAATGTTATGCAGACATGGATTAATTTTTTTTCCCACACTATCAGTTATTGTGCCTCTAAAGTACAGTGTAGAGAAAACACTAAAGCCCACAGCACACAAAGGGGGGAGAGCTGGAGAAATCTGTGTTTTGAGATGAGCATTTTTGAATATTCTGACATTCACATTCTGTGAGCCTAAGATTGAAAACTCAGATGATTAAAGTCTGTTTGAGATATATGAAACTTGAGTTCTTTCAGTGGGAATAATGACTCACCCACACTTTTACCCAGGACAATTAATATCAATGAATTATTCTATGCTGTGTTCTTTCACTCATTCATTATTATTAATGTGTAAAATCTTACAAATCTGGATTTTTTTCTTCATTTTGTTCATTAACAAGCACTCAGACACATATTCAAGTAACAGTGGATGAGTGATCTAATGGTCAAATATCTGAATACTTGAATATTCAGTCACATGTCCTAATACTGACTGATGCAATACCCACTGAGCATGGAAGCCGACCAGCACAGGATACCAAGACTGCTATTGATGACCCTCTCCGTGAAATCCTTGTTGTCCTGCACACTGAACGACACATTATGACTGGAGATGACGGAGAGGGACCGCAAGGGCAGAGAGGACGAGGAGGCATAGAGGGGGCTGGGAATGGAAGGGGAGCCACAGAAGGTGGGGCAGCAGAGATCTTTAATGGGTAGGGTCCATATTCTGCGGACTAAGAGTCTGTAAACCATCTACAGGAAGACATGGACAGAAATCAAACAGGAAGGGAGAGAAAGACATTTGAATACTCTGTGGCTAACCAAAAATGCACTAATCAGAATTATCCTTAACAGTTTTGAATGAAATATTTTACTGACACTTTTACAACAGAACCCAGGAATTAACGAGTAGGCTATGTTGTTTTAAGTCTTCAGATGCTATGCTCATGTGTGTCAAAATAATAATACACAGCAACCCTGGTGACTAGCTAACGAGTTTACGCGCATGACTGTTGGTGAAAACAATTAAAGATAAACCGATTCGTTACCTTTAGTTAACTTACTATCCAGCAGCCTGTTCAATCGAGTGTTTGTGGGATGTTAAGCTTAGTTATATAAGCTAGTCTATGGCATGCAAGACTACGTACTGTTCACACAAAACTGTATTACCAAGTCAGTGCACAATATAACTTTGATATGTTAACTAAATAAGTACACGTTTTTACAAGCTGCCAATTCAACGGAACGACTTAACGGAACAATTATGTGCGCACTGCTACCCTGCCGCGTAGCTGGTCTTCTCCTTAAATTAGTTCTCCATGTCGTGCATCAAAATCTGCATTTCTCTGACTTGTGTACGACGCATTTTGGCTGTCTGCTCAGCTATGATCCTCCCCCGACAACCTCCGTTTGACTTTGCTCGCTCTCCCCATTTCTCTGGCGCACAAGCTAGCTGTCTGTTTCCTTAAAAACATACCACATACCTAACCATACCACTGCCCCTGTAATCTAATTTGTTAGCTTGGTTGTTACATTACCTACCCTATTAAATCGATATTAACACTATGATTACCTCCTTTCCACGTCGTCACTCTTGTGTGGCCTTGCCCGGACCACTGTTTGTGAAGTACTTCCGCTTACAGTGGGCGCAACCAGAAATGTGTCATCCATTTGTCCCTCTCCGTGGAAATTGCGCCAACCTCCGCATCTGTTCAAAACTGTACTTCGGTTAACTGAAAAAAACTGAAGTACACTTTCGGCTATACTGTGGCTGGCTAACGTTAACAAGCTAATTACGCGAACGGACTTTGGTGTTGTTTTTATTTGAACGTATATAGAGCATGTTTTTTGAAATTTTGCATCTGCATGGTTCTATTTGCATGTAATGCTTGTTTATTAATATTTATTTGCTAGGCAGATGCTCACACACATGTTCTACACATTATCCATTTATAAAGCTGGGTGCTTACTGAAGCTTATTGACAGAAGCAGCTGGATATTTAGCCTTTGAAGAACCAAGAAATCCTCAGTTGTCATCTTGCTCTGTCAAGTCAGAGTTCATGTCATAGTTTGCGATTTCTTAAACCACCTTTATGGAATACCAACCTGTTGTTCTTTACTTTAGTCCATTGGTGAACCAGTGAGGATGAGCCACTGAGGAGTTAATTTCTTATTTATTTTTCAGCCTTCCACTTGTAAATACAATAGTCTGCATTAAGAAAACTTTCCAACCTCCAGTCCCATCACTCCCGCCTAGGACAGTAACTACTCCACACGTAATTACTTCTAAACAGAGACCAAAAACTACATATTCAGAGAACTGTGTATGAATGCAAAATGCAGCTCCCCTTTTCATCTCACTTCATTGGCTCCCTGTTATCACTCGCATCAAGTTCAAAACCTTGGTGCTGGCATATAGGACAGTGAATGGGACAGCCCCCTCATACCTACGACCCCTCTTCAAACCTTAGTGTTCCCTCAAGATTGCTGCACTCTGCATCTATAGAGCAATTCTGACTGTCCCAACCCCATGGGGTCACTCTTCTCAGACATGGTCCTTGTCTGTACTGGTCCTTCAGTGGTGGAATGAACTCCCCACGGAGGTTATGACAACAGAATCACTGGCCATCTTCTGATACAGACTGAAGACCCACCTCTTCAGACTGCATCTTGGTTCCACACAAATCCCCACTCCCTAACACCTGCTACCTCCAGTATTTGATGTGAATTCTACATGTAGTTAGGGATGGGACGCTCGATACTGACGTTTCGACGCTGTTTCGAGCTTCCGAAGCGCAGACGTTTCGAAACACTGCTCCGAGATGTGGTTCAAAACGACCATGCCACGTGACCATGGCTAAGTAAAGCTTCGGTGCGTTTCACCCCTGTTTCGACAGGTTGCATACCCGCCGCTCCTACGTTTGATTATCATTGACAGTGTCTGGAACAAACTTGATCACTGTCTCAATCTGTCTCAACCGCAAACTCCCAGAATGCTTAAAAGTCACATCCCAACTTCGAGGGTTTTTGTGAGAGGAGAGACATTTTGAGATATATAGCGATTGACAGTGCGATTTAGTGAGTGACAGTTAGGCTAGATATAAGGTTAGTGATACATATTGATTGATTAATGGAGAATCCACGTAAGAGATCCCGATCTCTGATGTAGGATCATTTCCACTTGGAAACCCCAAATGAAGTGAGGTGTATGATTTCCTAAATTCCTGAATGTCATGTCTTACACATGAAACTAAAATACCAAGCAATTGAAATAGCCTCACAGATGTTAATAAACACAACACAACATAAAAAAGAAATATTTATTGAAACACACTGTTCATTACAATTCCAATTTGCTGAAAGTTTTTGTTTCTTTGCTTGTTGTATGCTGATTTCTCCGAAATATGTATTGATCATATGTATTGATAGCCTGGCATAACCCACCATAATATAGAATTTGTCAACGCTTGTCTGGAGTCGTTGTTTCACAGAACAGCATTATCAAGATGTGACGATCGCAAAAGTGGCCAGTAGGTGTCACCGTGGAGATGGGTGTCGGATTGTTTCGAAACCTCAAAACAATTTCACAAACCTCAACACAAAGCCTTGCTTTGCCCACCACTACATGTAGTACTGTAATGTATTTTGATTCTGTGTTCTAAGGACTTGTAATGAGTGAGCAGGAGGAATCCACATGCAGAGATTACACAGACCACAGATAGATTATAAAGAAACAGTACAGTACCTTTAGTACATTTTTTATACAAATAAAAAACCACAAGCTTTGTGCACAGGAGCACACATGAGGCAGAGTAGCTCAAGACTGAGCAGATAACAAAGGAAAAGGCAGGGCTTATACAGGGCACAAAAACACATGATCAAACAGGTGGGACTGATTAACTAGAATGTGTAAGGTACAAACAGGAAGACGGGACCTCTGGTGGAATCTCAGGGAAGCAGCAGGCTGGATTTTTTAAAAACTGCCCAGTGTCATGTGTCAAGACACAGTATCCCATAATTCTGTGATGAGCAGAATGAGAGTTTGAAGTAGTGCATCTCCTCCTCTGACCAACTCTCGACTCCTGCTCCCGCTTGCTGCCGTGATACCCCTGCTGAGCTTGCGTAAATGTCTGGACCCCACGAATAGTGTCTCGCCAGCAGAGCAGGGTAAGTATATTGTAATGAAGAACAACTAATCATATTTATTTCATCTGTCTGTGTTCTTTGTCCTGTGTCACACATGATTTAATTGTAATTAGGCTTGGTAATACGGTGTGCAAGGAGGTTAACTGGGGTGGTCTGGCAAAAAAATTGAAAAGAGGTGTCAGGACTCAGGCACGGACTCAGACGCGGACCACGAGTGCAAGGCGTTTAATAGCAGAATCCTCAAACAAGCAGGCAGTCCAAAAACAGGCAGGGTCAAAATACCAGGTAAGCAGTCCAAGGGCAAAACAGGGATCAAAAACAGAAACAGGCAGGGTCAAACCTTGAAGGCAGGCAGATCAGGCAATCAGGACAGAAGGGCAGGCAAAAACGAAGTCGAGGAACAGGCAAGGCAAAAACCAGCAAAATCCAAACAGGGTAAACAGGCGGGAAACGAGACAGGCAGAAACACTGAAACGATCTGGCAAACAACACAGAGACAAGCAGGGTAGATATAGGGCTGGGCTGATTTGGAGATGGGAAGCAGGTGTGCAGGCAGGCGGGTGGAGACAATCAGGTGGGCGGAGACAGGGCGGAGAGCGGGGCAGGGCTAGAACACAAGGAAAACAAAGGCACATGGACAGGGAAAAACAAAAACACAACAGCTAGGGGGCGGGAGCCCTGACAGTACCCCCCCCCCTACGGACGCCACCGGGCGTCACAGCAGGCGAGCCTGGGTTCCGGCGGTGGAAGTCCCGGATCAAGGCGGGGTCCAGGATGTCCCTGGCCGGGACCCAGCATCTCTCCTCGGGTCCGTAGCCCTCCCAGTCCACCAGGTACTGGAGACCGCGCCCTCGACGCCGAACCCCCAGCAGATGGCGTACAGTGTAGGCTGGGGCTCCATCGATCAGGCGGGGAGGCGGAGGAGTCCGGGGAGCTGGGCAGAGAGGGCTGCGGATGACGGGCTTGATCCTGGAGACGTGGAAGGTCGGGTGGATGCGGCGAAGAGAGAGCGGGAGTTTCAGCCGGACCGCTGCGGGGCTGATCACCTTAGCGATGGGAAAGGGACCAATGAAGCGGGGAGCCAGCTTGCGGGAGTCCACCTTAAGGGGCAGGTCGCGGGTGGAGAGCCACACTCGCTGACCCTGGCGATAGCGAGGGGCCTTGGAGCGGTGGCGGTCGGCAAACCGTTTAGCCTGAGCCACGGAGCGGAGCAGCGTGTGCCGAGCGCATCTCCAGGTGCGGCGGCAGCGTCGGATAAACGCCGCCGCTGAGGGTACGCCGACTTCCTCCTCCTGGGCCGGGAACAGGGGAGGTTGGTAACCCACACAACACTGGAATGGGGACAGCCCTGTAGATGCAGAGGGCAAGGAGTTAACGGCGTACTCCACCCAAGGAAGGTGCTGACTCCACGCTGACGGTTCCTGGGACGTCAGGCATCGCAGCACTGTCTCCAACTGCTGGTTCGCCCGCTCGGTCTGGCCGTTGGACTGGGGATGGAAACCGGACGACAGGTTGACGGTGGCACCCAGTAGCCTGCAAAAAGCCCTCCAAAAATGAGAGGTAAACTGCGGCCCCCGGTCGGACACCACGTCCATGGGCAGACCATGCAGCCGGAACACATGATGGATGAGTAGCTGGGCAGTCTCCTTGGCGGAGGGCAACTTGGGCAGCGGTATGAAATGTACGGACTTTGAGAACCGATCCACAATGGTAAGGATGGTGGTGTTACCATCAGACAGGGGCAGGCCGGTGACAAAGTCCAGGGCTATGTGGGACCAGGGTCGTCTGGGAACAGGCAGGGGTTGCAGCAGGCCAGCGGGCGGTTGGTTGGACGTCTTGTTCTGGGCACAGACCGAGCAGGCGGTGACGAAGTTCCGGACATCGTCCTCCATGGTTGGCCACCAGAACCGCTGGCGGATGAACGCCACCGTGCGACGGGCACCGGGATGGCAGGCGAGTCTGGATGAGTGCCCCCACTGCAGGACCTGGGAACGAACAGACTGGGGAACAAAAAGACGGTTAGGGGGGCAGGAGCTAGGGCCCGGCTCGGCCTGGAGGGCGGTGCGGACGGTCGTCTCGATGTCCCAGCGTGCTGCTGCGACAACGCATCGAGCGGGCAGGATGGTGCTGGGCTCCTGGGTGTCCCCGGCGGGCACGAACTGGCGAGAGAGGGCATCCGGCTTACCGTTCTTGGTTCCCGGGCGGTAGGACAAGGTGAAATTGAACCGGGAGAAGAACAAGGACCAGCGGGCCTGTCTAGGGTTCAGACGCTTGGCCGACCTGAGGTATTCCAAGTTCTTATGGTCGGTCCACACCAGGAACGGCATGCTCGCCCCCTCCAGCCAGTGCCTCCACTCCTCCAGCGCCAGCTTGACAGCTAGCAGCTCCCGGTCGCCGATGTCATAATTGCGCTCCGTGGGCGAAAGGCGATGGGAGAAGTAAGCGCAGGGGTGGAGTTTGCTGTCGGTGGCCAAGCGCTGTGACAGGACGGCCCCCACTCCCACGTCCGAGGCGTCCACCTCCACAACGAACTGCCGGGCAGGGTCTGGCTGAGTCAGGATAGGCGCAGAGGTGAAACGGGTCTTCAGGTCACGGAACGCTTCTTCGGCTGCTGGGGACCAGGAGAAAGCCTTGTTGACTGATGTCAGAGCGGTGAGGGGAGCCGCTACTGTGCTGTAATCCCGGATGAAGCGGCGGTCGAAGTTGGTGAATCCGAGGAAGCGCTGCAACTCCCGGCGGGAGGTGGGACGAGGCCACTCCTCCACCGCTCGGACTTTCTGCCGGTCCATCTGGATGCTCCCTGCCGTGATGACAAAGCCCAGGAAGGAGATAGTGCTTTGATGGAATTCGCACTTCTCCGCCTTGACATACAGGTGGTTCTCCAGCAGGCGCTGGAGAACGCGACGGACGTGCTGGATGTGTTCGGGCAGGGAGCGTGAGAAGATGAGGATGTCATCAAGATAGACAAACACAAACCGGTTGAGCAGGTCTCGGAGGATGTCGTTGACCAGGGCCTGGAAGACAGCCGGGGCATTAGTCAAACCGAACGGCATGACCAGATATTCATAGTGCCCAGATGGAGTGTTGAAGGCCGTCTTCCACTCATCTCCCTCATGAATCCGGACCAGGTGGTAAGCGTTACGGAGGTCCAGTTTGGTGAAGACGGAGGCCCCCTGTAACGACTCAAATGCAGAGGACAGAAGCGGCAGGGGGTAGCGATTCTTTACTGTAATGGTGTTGAGACCCCGATAATCAATACAGGGACGGAGGGAGCCGTCCTTCTTACCCACGAAGAAGAACCCAGCCCCTGCGGGTGAGGAGGATGGACGGATGATGCCTGCAGCAAGGGACTCCCGGATGTACCGGTTCATGGCCTCGGTCTCCGGGGATGACAGGGAGTACAGACGCCCCCTCGGGGGTGACGAGCCGGGCAGGAGGTCAATAGCACAGTCGTATGGGCGGTGCGGAGGTAGCGACGTGGCACGGGACTTGCTGAATACAGGTTTCAGGTCCAGGTACTCAGGAGGCACCGCCGACAGGTCCGGGAAGTCCTCGGGGGCAGGAGAGACCGGCGATAAAGGAACCAAGGCATCCCGAAGGCAGTGGGAGTGGCAGTACGGGCTCCAGCCCAGGATAGTATTGCCCACCCAATCAATGTGGGGGTTGTGCTGGGCTAGCCAGGGGTGGCCCAGGACCACGGAGGCTTGTGGGGTGTTAATAATGTGCAACACGATCTCCTCGTGATTGTTACCAGAGACGAGGAAACTCACCGGAGGAGTGGCGTGGGTGATCCGAACCAGCGGGGCCCCAGTGATGGCGTGGGCTTCCAGTGGCGAGTGCAACGGGACACGGGGCAGTTTCAGCCGGGCTGCCAGGTTGGAATCGATGAAGCTCCCGTCGGCTCCCGAGTCAATCAGGACGGAGACTGCGTGAGACTGACCCCCGATGAGCAGCATGGCCGAGAACAGAGGACGGACCTCACAGGACTGGTGTAAGGGGGTGACGCTCACCTGTAACCCCCTGGCTGTGGGTGAGTGCTGGCCTTTTGCCGGGCAGGTTGCGATGAAGTGACCAGACTGTCCGCAGTACAGTCTGGCGAGATCGGAGACCGACCGGCGCCCCTGGCGGATCAGCAGCATCTCCATGGCGGCCTCGTGACCGTGCCTGGAGCGGTCAAACACCCTCTTCATCTCCTCGGTGAAGGCTCCGAATGAGTGACAGAAAAGAGCGCGGGCATCCCAGACCGCGGTACCCCACTCCCTGGCACGGCCTGTTAGCAGGGTGATGACATATGCGATCTTCGCCCGGTCTGTGGGAAACGTGGAGGACTGGAGCTCAAACACAAGGAAGCACTGGGAGAGGAACGATCTGCAGGTTCCTGGATCCCCTGCATACGATTCAGGGGGTGGCAATTGGGGTTCCCAGCTCAATGGTACAGGTGTGACAGACGAGGAGGCTGCTGCGGGAGGTGCAGGGCAGTTCTCCTGGCTCAGCTGCAGCTGCTGTAGCTGAGCAGTGACAGTAGCCATGTTGGTAGCGAAGCTCTCCAGGGAACTGCTGATGGCTTCCAGCTGGCTCTGATGGCTCCCCAGCAACGCACCTTGCAGCTCCAATGCCACCTTCATCTGGGGAAGGTCCGCTGAGTCCATAGTGGCCAGATCGTACTGTCAGGACTCAGGCACGGACTCAGACGCGGACCACGAGTGCTCCAATTACAGGCGTTTAATAGCAGAATCCTCAAACAAGCAGGCAGTCCAAAAACAGGCAGGGTCAAAATACCAGGTAAGCAGTCCAAGGGCAAAACAGGGATCAAAAACAGAAACAGGCAGGGTCAAACCTTGAAGGCAGGCAGATCAGGCAATCAGGACAGAAGGGCAGGCAAAAACGAAGTCGAGGAACAGGCGAGGCAAAAACCAGCAAAATCCAAACAGGGTAAACAGGCGGGAAACGAGACAGGCAGAAACACTGAAACGATCTGGCAAACAACACAGAGACAAGCAGGGTAGATATAGGGCTGGGCTGATTTGGAGATGGGAAGCAGGTGTGCAGGCAGGCGGGTGGAGACAATCAGGTGGGCGGAGACAGGGCGGAGAGCGGGGCAGGGCTAGAACACAAGGAAAACAAAGGCACATGGACAGGGAAAAACAAAAACACAACAGCTAGGGGGCGGGAGCCCTGACAAGAGGTGGACGTAATTCATTCACTATTGTGTGGAAGTGTCCCATGCCAACCTACTGCTATACCATGAATTGTGCTGTAATTAAACTTAACTCTCTTTTCTAAATTGCCATGTGAGCGTGCTCCCAAATTCTGATCCTGACCTTACATTTACATTTAGCCTACATTTATTCATTTGGCAGACGCTTTTATCCAAAGCAACTTACAAGTGAGGCAGAGTACAACACAAGTGAAAGCCATACACGGAGTCACAATATTAGAAGTGCTGCATGAAGTTTCAGTAGTTTGCCAGTAGTGTTAATCTCGTCAACGAAATTACTGACGAAAATGTTTAATTTCGTCAATGATAAAGACAGGACGAAAAATATGCATCATGGAGATAATGAAACTATTTTAATTTAAACACACTGTTGATGAAAATATGACAAAACAAAAATAACACTGCAAAACATTATCAACGTACTAACAATTTTAGGAGGTCATTCCTATGTCCCCATGGTCCTATGTTCCCCAGCTCTATATAGAACATAATAGGAACCTGAAAAAGATGTTCCCCAGCCCTGTATTTCCTTAATATGACATGGATAATGCTTCCAAGGGCCCAAATGGAGGTTCAGGTTAGGGTTAGCTTTAGCATTACTTCTAGGGTTATTGTTAGCTTTAGCTTTAGCATTAGCATTAATGTCAGATTTAGCCTTGAAATTTGGGTGAAAGTCAGAGTTCGGGTTAGGGTTAGGTTTAGGGTTAGGGGTTAGGGTTAGGGCTAGGGTTTAGGGTTAGGGTTTAGATTAAGGGTTAGGGTTAGGAAAAATCTTTCTTTTTTTCTTCTTTCTTTTTCTGTGAGGGCCCCTTAGGAAAGAAAAGTTTGCACTGGCCATTCAGTGTACTGGAGCCCTTGGGTAGACATCATTTTGTTACCCTAGTGTTGGATTTTTTGTGCTAGGGTTGAGGTTAGGGTTAGGGTTAGTGTTAGGGGTTGGGGTTAGGGTTAGGTTAGGATTCGGGTTTAGGGTTAGTGTTAGGGTCAGGGTTGTGGTTAGTGTGAGAGGTTATGATTAGCATTGTTATGTGTGTTTGTTTAGTCCTCCTGGAAAAAATGAGTGTTGAGTTTCTTGATCCAGTGCTTTTCTGCCCTTCTTTTTTCTTCTGGTGTCCAGTTGATGTTTGTTTGAAGGGCCGATATTTCCAGTGACCCAAGTCCATGGTGGAGGAAATGGGCTACTAGGTGTGTGCTAGTGTCCCTGTGGTTTCTGATATTATGTAAGTGTTGGGCTAATCTAGTTCCAGTTGTGTTGCCTGTCTCTCCTACATATTTTATGTCATAGTGTTTGCACTGTATGACATATATGCAATTGTTTGTGTCAATCGTGAATTGTTGTTTAATGAGGTATGTTGTGTTTGTTGTGTTGACTGTGGTAGTGTGTTTGTAGAATAGCGGGCCTTGTGTGGGTATTCTGTTGATTGCTGGTAGTTTACTCTTTACCAGGTGGTCCTTCAGGTTTTTGTTTTTGTTTTAGGCGGAGATGATTTTGTAGTTCTGGAGCAAGTTGGCTTTCTGTAGGATTCCAGTTATGTTGGGTTTTATTTTCCTGTTTGCTGCTTAACTGAATGCTGGGTATGTGGTGATGAGCAGGATGATTTTCCTTGTGTCCTGTTGTTTTGTGGCCAAAAAGGTTTTCCGAACCTGTCTGAGGAAGGATCTAGAATACAATATACTTTATTGTCCCCTTAGGGAAATTTGTCTTGGACTCAATGCTGTGCACATAAAATGCCTTCACAATTACAATAAAATAAACTACATATAAATAGAACAGCACCAGCTGTGCCAATCACAACAATAAAATGCACATAACAAAATATTGCACACACCCCATGATAAAATACATCTGTTGCACAATCCGTACAGCCTCAAGCAGCATTGTTTAAAAATTTGATAGAGACAGGAACAAATGATTTTTTAAAACGGTTGCGTTTACATTTGGGGACTCTATATCGTCTGCCAGAGGGCAAGAGCTCATATTCTGTGTGGAGGATATGTGATGGGTCGGTCAGGATCCTCTGAGCTTGCCTAAGAACAGACTGCTCTTATATGGACTGAAGGGGTTGGTATTCACTCCTCCCCATCACCTTCATAGCGGTGTGAACCATACGAGCTAGCTTGGTTTTTAATTGCACAGTAAGATTGCCATACCATGCTGACATCCCATACCTGACTAAGCTAGCATGAGTCCGGGTCGCCAGCAGAGCAGCGCCGCCGGAAAATATCCTCTTGGTTTCAATGCTGTGAAGAGGGTTTTGGTGGCATCTTCAAAATCTGTAGTTTGTGTGCAGATCCTATGGAATCTCAGTAATTGGGATGAGACTAATCCCTTGAAGGTTTGTTTTGGGTGGAGACTGCCCTTGTGTAAGAATGTGTGTGTGTCTGTTTCTTTAAAGGAGACTTTTGTATCTAAGATGTGTGTTTGGGGAAATGAGAGTCCCTTGTATGTGGTGGTGTCCAGAAAGTCTTATGTGTTGAGTATGAGTCATATGTTTTGAGTATGCGTGGTGTACTTAACTGTGATGGATTCGTGGTGTGTGTTGAGGATTTGTGCAAAGTGTTTAAAATCTTCTAAACTACTGTATGTGTCCATGTTCCCCATATATCATCTGAAGTAATGTGTAGTTTGGGGCATTTTTAAAATACAGTCTCCTTGTCAGGGCTCCCGCCCCCTAGCTGTTGTGTTTTTGTTTTTCCCTGTCCATGTGCCTTTGTTTTCCTTGTGTTCTAGCCCTGCCCCGCTCTCCGCCCTGTCTCCGCCCACCTGATTGTCTCCACCCGCCTGCCTGCACACCTGCTTCCCATCTCCTAATCAGCCCAGCCCTATATCTACCCTGCTTGTCTCTGTGTTGTTTGCCAGATCGTTTCAGTGTTTCTGCCTGTCTCGTTTCCCGCCTGTTTACCCTGTTTGGATTTTGCTGGTTTTTGCCTCGCCTGTTCCTCGACTTCGTTTTTGCCTGCCCTTCTGTCCTGATTGCCTGATCTGCCTGCCTTCAAGGTTTGACCCTGCCTGTTTCTGTTTTTGATCCCTGTTTTACCCTTGGACTGCTTACCTGGTATTTTGACCCTGCCTGTTTTTGGACTGCCTGCTTGTTTGAGGATTCTGCTATTAAACGCCTGTAATTGGAGCACTCGTGGTCCGCGTCTGAGTCCGTGCCTGAGTCCTGACACTCCTCCCAGTGTACCATATAAATTTTGACGTAGGCCGGTGCAAATTTTTTGCCCGTAGCTGTGCCACTGATTTGTAGGAAGAACTCTTTGTTGAATTTAAAGTCGTTCCTGGTTAAGCTGATTTCTAAGAGTTGTAGGAGAATTGTATCCAGGTGGCTGCTGTCTGGGTATTTCTCCATCCAGGTTCTTACTGTTGTTAGTCCTGCGGTTGTGTTTATGTTTGTCTATACGCTGTCAATGTCAATGGTAAACAGGATGGCCTCTTCTGCTTAGGATTTGGGTTAGGTTTAAGGTTAGGGTTAGAGTTAGGGTTTAGGGTTAGGGTTAGGGTTAGGTTTAAGGTTAGGGTTAGGGATTTTTACCCTATACTTGGAATTGCCCCATTGACGGTATACACAGACTTGGCGCAGATTGAGTTTGATGGACCTAACCCAATTTTTAAAATGGAGAGTCAATGAGAACTTGGAATGCAGTGCTTTAGGGATTTTTTTTTTTTTTTTTTGGAAGAGATTTTCACCCTCCAGGTGGCACAGTTGATGATTCCAAGTTTTAGATGCTATAATTGGAAGTCACGTGGGTGGCCCCAAACAGCCAATCCTGAGTCAGATGAGGCTCAGTTCTTAAATTAGGTATTCATATATCCTAAACTTGGATGTAACGTGGATCGCGACAAACAACCAATCCCGAGTCATTTTACTATCAGTTTTTAAATTTGGAATTTCCAGATACTGTTCTTGGAATCCCATTCAAAGTCAATGGAGTTCCAAGTTTAGGATATGAGAATTCCAAATTTAGGAACTGAACCTCATCTGACTCAGGATTGGCTGTTTGTCACCACCCATGTGACTTCCAAGTTTATGATCTTTTTCAGATCATGTTCTTGGAATCCCATTCAAAGTCAGTGGGAGCCCCATTGGCAATGTAAGTCAAAGGGAGGCCTCAACACACCATTTCCCTCCATGGATATCCTGCACAGATTTTTTCATGTTATCTACTGAATGCAAGAACCCATACAGAGCAAAGAAATGTTCTGGGTGAATCGATCATTGAGGCTACTAAGTGGTGTATCAACAAGTGGCAAGAACTCCCGGTTGAATCGTTTTTCTGGGGTGGACTGTGTTTCTTCTTTTCCTTCATAAAGGAACTGGCAAGTTGTCTTCCATTGTCTCTCCTCTTCAGTTTTATCTCATTCTGCAACTCTTCTGTGATCTCTCTTGCATCTCTCTGTGCTGCTTTGAGTGTTGTGTCCCTGTACTCTTGTAGAGAGTCTCTTACTCCATCAGTTTCTCTTTTCAGTGCTTCTATTGAGACTTTGGGACCTGCAGGACACGGTTTATTTGATATATTATACCAAATAATACACACACAATATGAAACTCCTTGTCTTCATTTCTTTGAGAATGCCCTGAGATGTGGACACAGTCTCAGCATCCTTTTTCTCCAGGGCATGCATGGTAAGTGCAGCCAAGGCTTCCACAAATGGAGGCATTTGGTACCGGAGGGCCTTCACACTGTCTATTCTGCCTTCCCTCTGGTTGTAGACAGATTCTTGACGGTCAACTGTACATGCTCCTACATAATCTGCCACCTTTGCACAGAGGAGCTGAACAGGTTGTATAGTCTCTGGAGAAGTCCAAAGAAGCTCACTGACTGTACAGAGGACTTTGCTGCATTACCAATCACCAGGTTTAAGGTGTGGCTCCCACAGGGCACACACTTGGCCTTCTTGCTTGTGTGCAGCACTCTCTTCTGTACACCCTGGTGTTTCCCCTGCATGATGCTTCCATTGCCATATGCCATAGTCTGCAAATATTGATTTAAACATAACGACAAACATCTAAACAATACTGCGAGTCTACCACTAATTAAAACCAACTTTGGAGGGCTATTCCCACTTTACTTGGCAGTAAACGATAATTAACATGGATAACAACGATATAAGCTTACATCATGCAATAACGGAGAACATGGTAAATAAATCCACTTACTTTACAGTCATGAACGCACACAGAGAAAGGTATATAATTTGCTAATTATATAATTATATATATCTCTCTATCACCATTTTGTGTCCAGCTTTCACTTGTTTTCACCATTTCGTCTCGCTGTCATAGACTGCTCTGATTGGCTGATTGTCTTCATGGCTTTCACGTGGGCAGGGAATGAAAACTCAGTTAAAGGGTCTCCCTCCTTTACAGCCGCCCCTACATTCACTGTAGGAATGTACTTCCTGTAGATGGTGTGATCTGTGTAGGAGGCGCCTGTTGGTTGTCATCATCAGGGATGGCAGGGAGCTTGATGAGCCGAGCTACAGGGCAGTGGTAGTGTTTGCCCTTGACCTGAATGTCCGCCGAATGAACATGGCCATCTGCTCCAGGATAAGTGGTCTCCACCCGCCCAACAGGCCAGAGTGCTGTAGGGAGCTGGTGGTCCATGATCATCACAATGGTCCCAGGAGTGAGGTCTTCCATGTCATTGGTCCATTTCTGTCGTCACTGCAGAGAGGGCAGGTAATTCTTTATGAAGTAGCTCCAGAATTGATCTGCCAGTACCTGGGTGTGATGCCATCTCCGTTGGCTCAGTAGCTCTGACTCTGGATAAACAACCTGTGGCAGAGAAGCTCAGGCCACCCCATTAGCAGGTAGTTGGGGGTCACGGGGTCAGGATTGGCTACATCGGAGGAGACGTATCCCAATGGCTTTGCATTCAGGATCGCCTCGACTTCGGTCAGGAGCGTCCTGAGGACTTCTTCAGTCAGCGTTTGCGCCCCTACTATGGACTGGAGAGCGGCCTTGATGGAGCGAATTTCGCGCTCCCACATACCTCCAAAATGTGGTGCGTTAGGGGCGTTATACCGGAACTGGATCTTCAGCTTAGCCAGTAGTGTTTGGAGATCTGGACTCATGGCACTGAAGGCATCCTGCAGCTCTTTGTCGCTCCCTCGAAGGTTGGTTCCCTGGTCACAGAGGATTTCAAAGGGGGCTCCACAGTGGGCCACAAATCAGAGGGCCATAAGGAAGGTATCCGCGTCCATTTTATAGAGTAGATCCAGGTGAACACAACGTGTGGTCATACACTTAAAGATTACACCCCACCTCTACTCCAGTAGAGTAGAAGGCTGGCTTTAGGAGGTGAAGGCGGGCTGGAGGGAGATCGGCCGTCTTTGGGATCTTGGGTGTAGCTTTCCACTTCTGGCACTCGACACAGGAACACTGATGCCGTTGGATGGCTTCTCTTCCTCAGAGAATCCAGTAGGTTCTTCACACTTCTGCAAAGACTCTTTGTGGCCTAGGATGGCACAGTTTGCAATCATACTGCTTTATGAGGAGACGGGTGAGGGGGTCCAGAACTATGGGATGTAAGGTGTCAGGACTGAAGTTTACAGCCTGACACAGTCTCCCACCCAGACGGATGAGCTCAGTGCTGACATCAAACTCTGGGGACAATGTGAGGAGACGGCTGGAGGGGGGGATATGCTTACCAGCTTTGAGGGCCTGAAACTCTTCTGGGAAGCTGTACCTCTGGGCTTGCTGAATCGGTGCTGCTTCAGCTTTTTGGTAGTCTGCTGCTCCTGGGTTGCCTGTCTGGCCTGCCGCCCCATGTTGGGACCTGCAAGTCGCCTCCACAAGGTTGAATACTGACTGGCATCTGGCAGTGGTGGGTCAGAAGCTGCCAAGGTGAGGCCACAGAACTTAACTGTGCGAAGCTCAGTTGGATCATGTGTCAGTTCAGTAGCCGGGTATTCAGGCCACAACTCAGGTGGTAGGTGCAAAAACTGAGGCCCTTGACTCCATCTGTTAGGCTGCGCTAACTTCAGAAGAGTCTTGCCGCGGGTGACGTCGTCAGCTGGATTGCTGGCTGAATCCACATAGCGCCAGGTGTGGCCGTCTGTGAGCTCTTGAATCTCTGCAACCCTCATTGCCACAAACACCTTGAACCTGCATGATTCAGATTGCAGCCAGGCAAGAACAGTTGTGGAGTCTGTCCATAGGATTGTGCTGTTAATCTCCAGGGAGAGCTCACTGCGGAGCAACTTGGCAAACTGTGCCCTGGTGGCCCACTGTCTTATCTCGAATCAACCTGTGGCCAGCAAGGACCTCAGCTCGTCGACTAACTCACGTGCTTCGTCAGTGGAGGGAGTGCTTTGCAGGCAGTTGTCCATGTAAAAGCAACATTCAACTGACTGTCAAGTCTTGTCCCCTGGTTGGCAGTGGGTGAAACCATGTTGCTGTAGTGCAAATGTCACACAACACAGGCTGCATGTCGTGCCGAATGGAAGGACTTGCCATTCGTACACGGCCAGTCGTGCTTCTGGCTTCAGATCCTTCCACAAGAATCGTAGGAGGGGCTTATCTTTGGGGAGCAGGCGGACCTGGTGAAACATCCCCAATATGTCTCCACTAATAGCCACTCAATGTTCACGAAAGCGGATTAACACTCCTAGGAGAGAGGGTCCCAGTGTAGGTCCAGGTAGCAGCAGCTTGTTGAGATTCTCTCCGTTTTAGGTGTAAGAGCAGTTGAATACTACTCTATGCTTTCCACTGTGGGACACAATGTGGTGGGGAAGATACCACGACTCTTCCAACAGCTCAACCTGCTGGGGTGGTATCTGGATGGCATAGCCGGCTTTCTCCAGCTTCTGGATTTCTTCTCTGTACTGGGCAGCCAGTTTTGGGTCTCTAGCCAACTAATGTTCTGTGCTACGGAGGTGACACATCACCGCCTCCTTTGGTGTGTGCAATGTAGGCATGACCTTGACTTGTAGAAGTGGGGTGGAGTAACGGTGTACTCCGTCCACATTCACACAGATGGTCTGGGTTTCCAGCATCTTGAGAGCCTCTTGATCCTGTCGTGACCTTGTCACCAGCTTTTCACTTCGGTAGGGCAAGATATCCAGCTGCCATAACCTTTCAACTTGACAATGTAGGTTGGTGGATGGAGAGCAGATGGATGTGAATAGGCACTGGGATGTTGGATGCTATTATATATACATAATCTGATATATCATTTTTTTAAATGCAATTTCCTTAGATGGATTATCAGGTATAACCACAATACAACTAAGTAGGTTATAAAATATTCATTAAGCAGACTTTCATAGGGAAAAAGGGTATTTCAAATCTGAAGATCCCCCGATCACTGCTAGAGCCCCTCAGAAACCCTTATAATCTGAATCAGAAACTGAATTCCTTCATTCACCAAGCACAAAACATGTAGGCCTACAAGGAATTTGACTTGGTATGATTGCTTAGACACACATCAACACGTAACATTGTGACATACAGTACTCACTGACCATGGGTGCCGTAAAGGCATGAAAGGTGAGTACAATTCCTAGGGCCCTGGCTGGAGGGAGGCCCAAAAATCTCGCTGGGGAGGCCTAATTCTGTCAGGGGGCTCAAAATTCCTGGCAGTGCCCCTGTCACTGACACACTCACGTTAGACATTCAAGGACATGTAGGACCTCAAATATGGTGCAAAACATACATTTAAAGCAGTGCGTGTATATAATGATCAGACTAGCTCTAGACCACTTGCATTCAGGTTGAGGGCCCATGTAGCCCTTTGTGTATTGCTACGGGCCTTTTAGGGTCTCTCAAGGGTCAATCCTAGAGCAGCGGGGCTTACTTGATGCAGGTTTTTAGGGCCCCTGTGACCTCTGGGTCCCTGAGCCTGTGCCCGATAGGCCCGTGCGGTAATCCAGGTCTGCCTCTGTGGTAACAAATCCTGTATTGCATTGAGTTTTGTTTGGTCTCTTAGTTTCCCTGGTTAAGAAAAATTGGGTTAGTTGTGGTAAAACTGCCTTGTTATTACCTGCAGCTGCACTGTAACCCAGTGTTTTATTGGCAAGGTTGTGATTTATATTTAGTTATATTTTTTCATTTTGTGATATGTGTGTGTGTTTGCGTGCGTGTGTGTATGTGTATATGTATATATAATACACACACATACACATAGTGGCAGGCTTGGACTGGCAATCTGGCAAGTGCCAGATGGGCCGGCCCACCTAGTGGGCCGCAAGGCCACCAGCAATGTGGGAAAAAAATTGTGGGGGTAAAAAAAAATCGACCTGCAGGTTACGGCCCACTTGATGTTGGAAGAGCCCATTTAACTAGGGGTTACATGGTCCCAAATAGGCTACCTATACTAGGTGGTCCCCGATAAACCCATCGTAAGTTGAAAATATCGTAAAGTTGAAAATGCATTTAATACATCTAACCTACCAAACATCATAGCTTAGACTAGCCTACCTTAAATGTGCTCAGAACACTTACATTAGCCTACAGTTGGGCAAAATCATCTAACACAAAGCCTATTTTAATTGATATTTTTAGTAATAAAAAATATCAATATATAATCTTAAGTGTTTTAGCAGAAGCCTTAAGGTTTTGCACCAAAATTGACTGGTATTTGGAGCTATTCATTATTCCCTCCACCCTGATTAAAGCCCCAGTTCCAGTTGAAGAAAAGCAGCCCCAAAGCATGATGCTGCCATCTCCATGCTTCACTGTGGGGATGATGTTCTTTTGGTGATGTGCTGTGCTTTTTTGCGCCAAACATATCTTTTGGAATTATGGCCAAAAAGTTCAACTTTGGTCTCATCAGACCATAACACATTATTCCACATGGTTTTGGGAGATTGGATGTATTTTTTTTCAAACTTTAGCCAGGCTTGGATGTTTTTGGTTAAAAAAGGCTTCTGTCTTGCCACCCTCCCCCGTAGCCCAGACATGTGAAGAATTTGGGAGATTGCTGTCACATGTAGGGAGCAAACAGTGATTGGTTGATTCTGAACACTGCCACATTCTCAATTATAAAAGAGTGTGCACACTTATGCCACCAGGTTATTGTACATTTTTTATTTTCATTTTTTTTCTCTAAAATGATTCTTATTGTTTTTCACTTTAATATATAGATTGCAATTTCACAGTAAAGGTGGAAAAGATGATTTATCTTGGTTTCATTTTTTTTACATCACAAAAACCAAAAACCTGCCATTTTAACAGGGGTGTGTAGACCTTTTATATCCACTGTGTGTATACATATATAAATATAAATATGTTTTGTGCGTCTTTTTTTCTCTCCCTTCACTTCTACTATTGGTTTACGGTCTACGCTTATTGTATCCTTTTTCTCTGACTCATAGTCATGCCACCTTCGCTTATTGTATCTTCTCCCCCCTGACATGCCCCTACAGCGTGTCAGCATTTTTTGCCTCCTTTCAACATATGCATCCCATTTTAGTTTTATATTTTCTTTTAGGAGTCATACAGCTAGAAAGTAAGAGCTGATTGCCTGCTTTGGCCTAGCTAACATCTACTGGCAAATGCTTGCGAACTGTATGTGGATTTACTGCAGTTTGTCATAGTTGCCCATCATAGTAGTGCTGAGCCAACGGCCCCCCTTTGCGGAGTTTAATTCTTCTTTGTCTTGCTCTCGCGGCCCATCTCCTGGGCCGTGTCCAGACGGGGCCTAGTTCTTACATTAACCCTTTGCTTTAAGGCCTAACCTCGTAGCTTATGGCACATAGATATCTGTGTGCCTTCTTACAGTCTGCAGCACTGCGGTCTGGCTAACTGAGTTACTTAACCTTTTTTATTATTTAAATGTGGGCCTGGAAATAAATGGTAAATGGACTGCATTTATATAGCGCTTTTCTACTCATTTGAGTACTCAAAGCACTTTACAGTTATATGCCTCACATCTACCTACCAGTGGCAGAGGCTGCTATACAGGCTTACCAACTGGCCACTGGGAGCTGTTGGGGGTTCAGTGTCTTGCTCAAGGACACTTTGACACTCTGCCAGGATGAGCCAGATTCGAACCAGGGACCTTCCAATCCCCAGTTGACTGCTCCACCTCCTGAGCCACTGTCGCCCCGAATGGTAATATTCCAGGCATATATGCTGTGTATTATTTAATTATGTTTAAAAATCATATAGGTGTGGAGTGGAAACAATGGGAAATTTCAGAAGTGTTATGTTTAAAAATAATATACAATTAATGACTATGGAGTTTATGGGACTTTCCAGGCAGGGTAAATGTAACAGCTTAAAAATTAAATAATGGTGTATTAAAATGTAAAATGGGATGATCTTGAAGGAGGAGCCTGGGAGGAGTTGGAAATTGTGGTCTGGGATAGGAGGAGTGAGAAAAGGCATAAAGGATGGATGTAAGCTGAGGGGAAGGCGGAGTGATTGGGGAGTGTTTGTGAATGTATACACACCGCATATACACCTGTAGCTCCGCGGACTAACCCGGTTTACTGTATGTGATTGATCACCATATGCAATAAACCAAACAACCATGATTACATCAGACTCTGTGAGGACGTATTATTTTCCGGAAGGCATCAAAATGTGGAGGAAGACCCTCGGTCCACTTGGCCCAGACCAGGGGGATATCCACCACAGTTACGTTACATAGTTTATATTTTCATTAGCGTTATTAAGCTTCTCATTGTTTTCAATTAACATTTGCTATATTTTTAACGTTAAATCGCTGTTCCCGCGAAGATAAAATTAGCTAGAATTTTTCCAATCTAGTGTTCTAATCGCACTAGAGATGAAACGGTATGAAAGTTTATACCGTTGAAAAATCTCCACTGCCTTCCGCCATGTTTTCACTGATGCAAAACAAACTCACGTTGCATGCTGCGCCTGCGTCTGGGAGACTTGCTAACTTTGGTTGATGCTAGGCAGTATTTAACGTGAGTTTTTCAAAGCGCGGTAATCAACCATGGTTTTAACGATAATTAAATGGCAATTGAAACGGCAATACTAACCGTCGGGAATTTTACCGGCAACCGTTTCATCCCCAAATCGCACCGGTTTTAGCATACGCGCTATACGGCAAATTACACCGGTGTGACCGTAGGCGAGAATGTTTGTTTTTAGTTTCCCCTCTCTTCTCCAGCTCGTATTTGCATACAGAGCGCTGATAGTCTCCAGGGAAAATTCTGACAGGCTCCAGAGATGTTCTGTGGATCTGAATGTACAACGTGCATGTAGTCTGCAGCGCAATAAGCAAGTTTTATACAGGCATTATACAGGCATGTCGTACTACCGCGGTTTACGTGTGCGTATTGAACCATAGGGAGCATACCGAACGGTTTGACAAAATACTGTGTACCGTTGCATCCCTAATATATATATCATCAAACTCATCAAACCATGTCTTTATAGTCCTTGCTTTGTGCACTGGGGCACAGTCATGTTGGAATAGAAAAGGGCCTTCCCCAAACTGTTGCCACAAAGTTGGAAGCACAGCATTGTCCAAAATGTCATGGTTGAAGCATTAAGATTGCCCTTCACTGGAGATAAGGGGCCTAGCCCAAACCCTGAAAAACAGGTGTGGCCAAATACTTTTGTCCATATATATCCTGCCTGATGATTTTTAAATGAAATGAAGTCTGTATGAAATGAACTTTTGTATTTTGGATATCATACCACTACCTCTGTTCAGTTCATTCAGTTGAACCCGTGCCTAGCGGGAAGTTCCTTTCACAATACATGCTTATAGGGTCTCCCACCCTAATTATTGGGAGTGGCGTAGTCTGATTAACTAGCAGTACGAGGGAGAGGCTTGTGAGGAGCACCTCATGGAGGCCACACAATGAAAATGGAGAAGGGCAATTGCGTGATCGTGTCATGTCAGTTTTGCCTACCTAAGCCAGTTGAGATATCGGCATTCTAGAATTCTACCTCTAATTTGAAGAAACATATTCAGGTAAATTTCAGGTAAAGTTTTCTGCTTTCTAGATTATCTAGCTAGCTATTAGCTGGATGGATAGATGGATTAGCTAGCTATGGCTATGGTTTAACAATATTTGAAAAGCTAGAGTAGATAGCTACTGAGTGAGATGTTAGTTAGCTAGACGGCTAGCTGGCCAAGTGTAGGTTAATGTGAACTGTTAGCTAGCAAGCTAGTTCATTTCAGCCAGACACTTTGAACAGAGAGAAGGACATAGGACATAGCTAGCCAGCTACATGGTCACCAGTTATGTTCAGACCAACTGTGAAGCTGAGAATCCAGGAAGCAGCTGCAAAGCTCAAGAAAATCTGATTGCTGAGATGGCCAAATTCAACTACATTGGTACCACTACTGATTGTTGGACAGCACGACAGCGGAGTTACATTGGTGTAACAGCACACTGGATTGATGAAACTACACTGGAAAGAAGGTCTGCCTCAATCGCCTTCAGGCGCTTGAAAGGGCCACATACCTTTGATATGCTGGCAGGACACTGGATGACATTCATTCTGAATATGTCATCAGCGAAAAGATAGTGAGAACCACTAATGATGGTGGATCAAACTTTATCAAGGCATTTAAAGTGTATGGGGTGCAGAGTCAGCAAGAGGTGATTGATGCTGAGCCAATGACAGTGGACTGTGAAGTAGATCCAGAAGAAGTTGAAGTTCAGGACATTATTCTTTTTTGGACACCAGCAGTGGCTTGGAGTATCACCTACCCAGGCATCAGCGCTGTGCCTGTCACCTTAATTTGGTGGCTACTGTGGATGCATCCAAATCAGAGGGCAGCAGTGAGACCGGACTGAACCAGGAAATTATAGGCCTATCAGCTTAACTTGTATCGCATGCAAAATACTGGAATCCATCATTAGGGATAATTTGCAATTATCCCTGGAACGAAATGGTGTTCTAAATGATAGCCAACACGGTTTTCGCAGAGGGAGGTCATGCTTAACAAACCTCCTGGACTTCTTTGAGGAAGCTACAGCATGTCTGGACTCAAACCAGGCTTATGATATTATCTATTTGGACTTTCAAAAGGCATTTGACAAAGTTCCGCACGAGAGACTCATATTGAAAATGACATCTGCGGGAATTACAGGAGCCATCACCGAGTGGGTTCGAAGTTGGCTGTCTAATAGAAAGCAGACTGTAACTGTGGGAGGAATTGTATCGGAGCAGGGTCCTGTACAAAGTGGAGTCCCGCAGGGATCGGTGTTGGGGCCTTTGCTATTTCTTATATACATAAATGATCTTGATGCAGAGGTTAGAAGTAAAATAGTAAAATTTGCAGATGACACAAAACTAAGGGGTCTAGCCAACAGTATAGAATCAACTAAGATAATACAGGAAGACCTAAACAGCATCCAAAAGTGGGCAAATACCTGGCAGATGACTTTCAATTTAGATAAATGTAAAATCTTGCATGTAGGAAATAAGAACCTTAAACAAGACTACTTCATGGGTGGAAAAAACTAGAATGTGCTCAATTTGAAAAGGACTTGGGAGTAATGGTTGACCCAAGCTTAACAGGATCTAGGCAGTGTGCTGTAGCAGTAAAAAAGGCCAACAGGATGCTGGGATATATAGCCAAAACTATTGAGTATAAATCTAAAGAGGTTATATTGAAATTATACAATGCCTTAGTCAGACCGCACCTGGAATACTGTGTGCAGTTCTGGGCACCGCACTATAAAAAAGATACTGAAGCTTTAGAAAAGGTTCAAAGAAGGGCAACTAAATTAGTTCCTGGCATGAAATATAAATGCTATGAGGAAAGACTCAAGTCACTTAACCTATTTAGATTAAGCGAGAGGAGGCTTAGGGGTGATTTAATTGAGGTATTTAAATTTATAAAAGGAATCAATAAGGTTAACTATAATAGATTCTTTAGGGTGAGTTCAGTCTGTAAAACAAGAGGACATAAATGGAAACTAGTTAAGAGTCAGTTCCGCACTGATGTAAGGAAATATTATTTTACACAAAGAGTTATCAATACATGGAATAGGTTGCCAGGTCATGTAGTTGAGGCAGAGACCCTTGCTGTGTTCAGGTCTAGACTTGATGCAGTTTTGGATACTCTTTAATTAAGAAATGGCGAGCTTAGTTGGGCCGAATGGCCTGTTCTCGTCATCATATGTTCTTATGTTCTTATGTTCTTATGTTCTTAAGAAGCTTCCCTGTGCTACATTTGCAGAATCCCAGGCATTATACAACAAAACCAGCCGGGCTGCCATCAACGCTGAAATTGCACAAGAAGAATGTAAGCTGCAGTTCATTCAGCCCAACCACACAAGATGGGACAATGTTGCAGAGAGGATGACATGGATCCTAAAGGAGCAGGGAGAAGCATCCCTTCGGAATGTATGTGCAGCATTCAAGATTAAAATGTAAATCGGATTTTATTCTACATTGTTCTAATTGAAATACTTAAAGTTATTATGTGTGCTTTTGTTAGACTTATCAAAGGAAAACATGTTATCCTCTATGAAGCCAGGTTGGTAAGTACAAATTTTGAGAATCAGCTCATTCTGAAAGTGAACAACAAATTCAAAATGTAGGCTCATTTTTGTTGACCCATACATTAAAGTTGGTACAATGCTGTGAGAACCTGCTAGATGTTTTTTTCTTTAAAGGGTCCAAGAACTTGCTAACTTGCAGGAAAATATATACAGTTGAATTGATTATATTTTAAGTGTGTGTTTTGATTTTTCAAATATTACACTTGTTTTAAAAGGGCCTTTGTATTGTAAAAGTTGGCAGTCAAAAATAAAACTGTTGGAGGATCCCTATATATTTCATTCTTTCTGACATAAAGGGGAATGTGAATTACAGTATGTAAACTACATTTTTTAATTAGAGTGTACGTGTTATAAGGGGAAATAGCATTCACAACTGAATACTCACAACTCTTGAGTACTTTTAAATGAGCTACTCTTACTTTTACTTAAGTGTTTTTAGAACAGGTTGTCTTACTCTACACACAGTACAGTTTTTGTGAAGTAATGGTACTTTTACTTGTGTATGACTTTTCAGTACTCTTTCCACCCCTGTTTATGACAAGCAAGATGTATAAATTGATGTTTTGGGTACGTTTGCTGTGGCGAACACCAGTCTAGTAAGTGTATTTATTTTTACTTTTGTGTCTTTTATTTCATTATTTCTGTAATGTTACGGCCCCGTCTAGGGTGAGGTGCAACATAAAATAAAAAGTGTAGAGACCCGCTTTCTTGTCTCCAGTCCAGAACACAGACATCGCAAATAAAAACAGGGTTCTTTTATTAAGGCAAAACTTCGGGGTTGGGCAAGACCAAAATAACAAACATAACACAACTTGCTGAGGAGAAAGGGAATAAATGCCCTAACCAAAGAAAATAAGAAAACAAAATACAATCTCTTCCCTGACTCCCTAACTATCCGAAAACAGGAGAAAAAGAAAAAAAATCGGCATCCACCCCCTACTACCCGCTGGCTATACCACAAAACGGTAACACAAAGTATTTACATTATATTACAAATATACACAAAAACAGAGAGCGCACGCACACAAACGCGCATCATCGAGTAGGCTCTATCAGAGGGGAAGCCATCCTTCCATCCCGAGGTTTCCTCCTTTTAAATCTTCCCACTCGTTCCTCACCCAATCGCAGCGGTGCGCCAATCTGCAGGGAAAAAAAAAGAAAACGGAGGGCGGAACAGCGCGAAAGCGGGAGCAGACACACGAACAGTAGCCTAGTCTACGTCCCAGGACGTAACAGTAACAACGACAAACTTTAGGTTTATATATACAAGTCCTGTGGCAACCTGTTTAGCCACCTACTGGCTGCAAGAGAAGTGATGCTGCCGTCCCATTGTTGCATCTTGCTGCACTGACAATAATAAAGGTTGGTAAGCAGGCAGTTCCTGGCTTTGAGACTGAATTTAAGATGACAGTCTTAATCCATGGGTCAGTTGGTCATCGAAGCAATTTATGCCACTAATCTGCCAGTACGGATGGAATACTCAGCAGTTCAGATATAACGTAATTATTATTTTGCAACGGCATATTGTTTAGAACACTCGCGAGATGGTCAGTATTTGATGATCAATGTCATCACTGTGAATTATTTTCTCTACATTACATTACATTATTGGCATTTAACAGACACTCTTATCCAGAGTGACTTGCATCAATTACAGGTATTTACAATGTTATCCATTTATACAGCTGGATATTTACTGAGGCAATTGTGGGTTAAGTACCTTGGGGTACAGGCAGCAGCAGTGCCCCTGTGGGGAATCAAACCAGCAACTCTTCCGTTACAAGTCCTGCTCCTTAACCACTATGCTACACTGCTGCCCACTTACTTCTGTAGTATGTAAACTCAATACAGTTTTGTGTGAGTAGGGCTGGACCCGAATATTCGACTATTCGGATGTTCATTTGTTGGGTAGGTATTCGGTTTTCAATTTTGGGATTCGAATTTATTTATTTATTTATTTATTTAGCTAAATGTAGGCTATCAATAAAGGCAAACTGCAAAATACATTTTGTCAGCACATTCTTGTACTTTATTTATACTTTTTAATTGCACTATTAAAATGTGGAAATATATACCATCTCAGCTTGGGTGCCTGACATCCCTCTCACTCACAACAGTGAACGTCACGGTGATGGGAAAGTAGCAGGCAATCGCCTAGTTCCTACTTTGGGACTCGAACAGAGGGCATAATGGTTTCGACCAACCCTAGCTAATTGTCACCCTGGGAGGATGCTAGCTGCAGCGACGCCGTGCTTCTTTCTGCTTCCAGTGGGGCGTTTTTAAATATTAAATACCGTCATAAGCAGTGACGGTGATGAGTGTGTAGGATGGGTTAAATGCAGAGGACAAATTTTGTTTCAATGTATGCGAGTACTGAGAAATGACAAAGAAATCATAAATAAATATAAATCACAAATCTTAAATTTGTTGGAGCTAGTATGCCGTTTCTGCGCTTCTTCTTCACAGCGCTGTGTCAGGCGTTGTCTCAGTTTCGGAGCCTATTATTATGAGAATTTATGTAGGTCTGTAATTTATCCATGATAAGAAATATTGTCACAAGCTGTTATTATGTCACAAAAAGTGCATAGACAGGACCTCGTTCAAACAAACCCCTCGGGATTACAAACATGCATACAAAGCTTTTGGAAAATGTTTTTAACAAATAACAATGCAGCCATGCGTCGCTTAACGTCCACGATATGTTTTGTGAAATAGGACGTTATGTGATTTCGACGTTGTGCGAACACCATACTATATACACTATATGGTAGGCCTATACTATGTACTGTACCATTATACGCCTGGCAGCGCAATCGCTTTATTTCCATGAGACATGAGATACACGTGTTGCGTGCGGGAAGCATGCCTTCACTACGTCCGGTTACGTCTGCTACGTCCCGTTCTGAGATCGGGTTTTTAAACTTTATTAGGCCTATAACCTTATGGGACTATATGGACGTATGCGAACGGACCCCCCGAAGCTTCGAATACTCGCTGTTGATTACTACCGAGGCTCTGGAGCCCAAATAATGGTATTCGGGACAGCCCTATGTGTGAGTGAGTACATTTGAAAGTTGAAAGAGTTGTATTGCTGTGTTCATTGTGCTTTGAGCTGTTGAACAGTAGATAAAACCTTATATGTTGTTTCTGTTTGGAAATCCTTCCTGTAAAATGTAGGTTAGCTCTTCACATATTGGTTTTACGTGAGCTTTGTGATGAGCTGATCGTAGATCTTGAAATTGCTTTTGCGTGCTATTATAATTGGCGGCAGTGTAGCATAGTGGTTAAGGAGCAGGACTCATAACTGAAAGATTGCTGGTTTGATTTCCCACAGGGACGCTGTTGCTGTACCCTTGTTTAAGGGTACTTAACCCACAATTGCATCAGTAAATATCCAGCTATTATCTAAATGGATAACATTGTAAAAAACTAACTAATGTAAGTCGTTCTGGATAAGACCGTCTGCTAAATGTCAATAATGTAAAAGAGGACGAACAGATTTTTGTTTCTGTTATGGTGTATTTATATTTAATTGCAACTGACTGGTGTGGCTCCATGAGACTTCAAGTCAATATATGACATGGACATTGCTGCTGAATTTTTGAAGGGGTCAAACATAAGGGCATCTTGCTGTGATAAATTCACTGATCTCTGTCACATTTGGATTCGAAGATTTACTGCGTCCTCTGACATTCAGATCTGTATTTCACGCACCGTGACAATAAAAAATGAGTAAAGAACTTCAGATTAAGTAATTTTCCCCTCCATCTCGATCAGATGGCCATTAATACATAGTCAAATCACTTAATCTCGACTCGTTTTGAGCCAGGAGTCCTATAGATCGTAGTTTTTGTCTGAGATCAAACAAGACCCTGTTTTGCAATTGATGTTTTGACAGCCAAACACAGAGTGGCTGGGGGGAATCAAAAGGGTTTTAATGAGTGACTGCATTTTATTTGTAAATGATGATAGAGTTTAGAAGCCAAAGAACAGCTTGTGAAGCCTATGAGCAGCAGAAGTCATCACAGTGCACAAATGGAAATGTAATTGTGGCGCACACTGAGAAATGCCGCTGGTGGAGGCGAACACGACCCCAGCAGTGTTGATAGCTTTGAAGCAGAAAAGGCTCCCGCTTTGAATAGGCAGAGGGGAATTTTCTGAGCTCTGCACCACTTTCACTCAAAGTTACCAGACAATTTTGTCCACTAATGTCAGTTGGTGAAAATAAAAGATTGCGATGTATGTTTTCAAGCTTACCATTGTACTTCAACACACTCCTTTATTAAAAACATTTGAACATTACATTACATTTAGGTAATTTGGCAGACGCTTTTATCCAAAGCGACTTACAAGTGAGGAACAGCAAGCAAGCTACAGTAGTGTAGGAGACCTTGCAGTAAGCTTTAAGTGAAACCTAAACAACTAAACTCAGCTAAATAAGTCAAGGAAAGTAGGTAAACGAGGTGAACACACAAGGATAGACAGGCAGAGGAGACAAACAAGTAGTGACAGGAGAAAGAAGTGGGAGGCAGAAAGTGCGCGGAGATGGAATTGTGTTAGAGTTGTTAGGAGAGGAGGTGCTCTCGGAAGAGCTAGGTCTTCAAGAGGTTCTTGAAGATAGAGAGGGACGCCCCTGCTCTGATAGCTAAGGCAGCTCGTTCCACCAGCGGGGAACTACATATGAGAATCTGTGCAGGGATGACATTACAAACAAGTCGTATGTAACCTTCAAGTAATAAAAAACTATTCACATTACAAGAGATCAGTGGCATGTAGCCTTCAAGTATTTAAAACAAACAATACTGTGCTTAATTACAAACAATCAACTTATGATGGTACAGCATTTCAATTGCAGTACCCGGCTAAGACATGAAAAAATATGGAAATAATAAATAGGCCTATATATAATACTAAAAAGAAAACTATTAACATTACAAAAAAGAACAGTGGCATGGTATTTTCTGTGCCTCTGAAAAGCTTCTGATATGGTTGGCTGTGTATGTGTTTGCTAACTTTGCTCCTGCCTCTCCTGGTCGACACCCTCTTCTGGCTGATACTGTGAAAGGAAAATTATGAGATTTCAGTTATTAGGTATAGGTCAATGACTAAGAAAACAGCAGAGGCTGCACACAAAATGTACACTCACACACACCCCTCTATATAGGCTACTCAGAGTGCAAGCAGTAGTTTAAATTTACTGACATGGTGACAGACCATTAGTCCGGAATATTTAAAACGCTAACCTTATATTTTGATGACGGATGACACAGACTGAACGGCAAGGACGGTAGCCCATTATTACAAGCTATGGTTACATAACGTTAGCGTAAACACGGTAGCCTTTAGCGTTTAGCCACTGCAAACGTCGTATGGGACATAACTGGCATTGCTGTGTAGCCAGCTGTCTCAAACAAAAATAATGGTAGCGTATTTCAGGATAGCAAGGACAACACTTTGGATACGTTGTTAATGTAACGTTAACATGAATTGAAACTCACCTTGAATTCTTTGAATAAATCTGGATGCCTGTTTTTGAGGTGCTTCGCTAAATTGGAAGTGTTAATTGCCCCTTTCGTCTGAAAAACTATGGCACCGTTTGCATACTGGCTTTTGCGAATTTATTAATCCCCGATGATCCGCCTCGAACGCAAAGCACTTCCATACACGACTCTTACCGTTTTTCCTTTTCGACGAGTCGAGGCGGAGCTGTCGCTGCAGCTGCACTTGTCGCCATCTTCCAAGTGTTCTTCCTGTGGCATTTTAACGGCGGACTAGAACACTTCAGAATTTAGTTTATTGCCAAGTAGGTTACCACAACAAGGATTTTTTTTTTTTGGTATGATAGTGCTCCATACAAATACATCACCAAGATAGATGAGCAATAAAAGCAACAAGTACTGAAAAACAGGCGTATATGCTGCCCCCGTCAGGTCCGGAAGAATAACATCCCCAATACCTACGGTACTGTAGAAAAACGAGTAGCGTCATGTTTGACTTTTGGCATCGACTTGGTACCGAAGTATCGGTTCTCGTGACATCCCTGGTGTAGTGTGTGTTGTGTATTGCAAGTTGTGTACAGTGTATTGCTTGTTATGTAGTGTAAGAATTCCAACTTGTTCTGGCAAAACAATTTTATTGCAAAGTAGGCTACTATAGCTCAGTGTAGGCATGTGACGGGGCGGGGCAAGCAACCCCTGCCCGCGACCAGGCACCTAATGCCCAATATCAAAAAGATGTTTAGACAACTGGCAGGGAGCCAACATACAGGAGAACGGGGATAAAATTTCAGAGTTTATTACACAGGTTTAAAAGAGGATAATACACAGCAATGGACAGTCCTCCCCAGGGGGCGACACCAACCATCTAGGTCAGGGGTGTCCAAACCTCTCCTGGAGGGCCACTTGTCCTGCATGTTTTAGATCTCTCCCTGCTCCAACACAGCTGATTGAAATGATCAATTCGTAACGAACTCCTGAAGCTACTGAATAACAAACTGATCATTTGAATCAGCGGTGTTGGAGCAGGGAGAGATCTAAAACATGCAGGACAAGTGGCCCTCCAGGAGAGGTTTGGACACCCCTGATCTAGGTGGTCCTAGCAGACTATGTTCCAATCTCAGACAGTTGGTAGAAATGGGCAGGGAGCGACAGGGGATTAAGAGGAAAAAAAAAAATTACAGCAGTAATTACTGCAGTACACAATATAAATACACACAAAAAAGACGACAATTACATACAGGGAGGAGATGAACGCACACTTGCTAGCAATGCTACCCAAAAATAAATTAGGCTACACACGGTAACAGAGCAATCACAGCAAACACACACACAAAAAGGTGAAACAAATTAAAGGCTAAAGTGCGCATATATTACACATTAAGTCACAACGTCGGCGTTCAACTCTCCCGTATCAAAGTAAAAAAAATCCGATTCACAAGTGAGCTACTGATCAACAAATACACGTTTGTGCGCGCAACAGCAGTAGTTCTCGCTACCTCAAACCCAGTACAAAACAATGCTAGCAGCCAACCTAATATTAAACTAAAACTTAAGCCCCACCGCCCCCTCAAGTAGTCGACTCCGTATTAGCGTTCCCCCAGGGCTTCTGCCCAACCTGGTAAGTAAAACAGATGGTTAAAACACACATAAAATATGCTAATTAGCACACATCCGTTTAAAACCATTAAAAGGGTAAAGGGTAAAAGCTAAAAGGCAGAGTTCAGATGCCTCCGCAGATCCCGCGTGTAGGATGAAACGGATAAAATCTTAAAAGGAGGGCTCTGCAACGAAGGAGGCGAAAGTTCACAGGCGTGCAAGCCCGCACACTGGGCAGCGGGAAAGCGGCGTCACTTATCTCACTGAGTCTCAGGTCCTCCTTCCTCGTGGTTTTCCACTTCATCCACCGTGTCGTGGTCGTAAGATGCCACAATCAGTTCTCAGTCCCGAGTTATTGCAGCTCGCCACTCGAATCGCCTCCAAACCGATTCGCCCTAACTCTTTCCTGCACACGGATGCAGCTTAAAACTCTCCGCCACATTCAGCGTCCTGCCCCTGCAATCAGGAAACTCAAAACACCTGGTCCTCATTCAGATGCTCGTGAGTGATAACGGCGTGAGGGATAACGGCCCAATTCAATTCAATTCATTTTTATTTGTATAGCGCTTTTTACAGCACAAGTTGTCACAAAGCAGCTTTACATTGTTCCCAGGCCTGAGACCCCCTGAGAGCAAGCCTAAGGCAACAGTTGCAAAGAAAAACTCCCTATCAGGAAGAAACCTTGAGCAGAACCCGGCTCAGAGGGGGGGCCATCTGCTTCTGGCTGGCACTGGGCAGATAGAGTTAAAGACAAGTTATACAATGTACTTTAAGACATTTACGATTGATAGACAATAGTAATTAACAGCAGAGTAATTATAAGAATGTCTCCTAGGATGTCCGGTTGGCTTTGATGGGCAGGGCAGCGAGGTAGCAGGACTGGAAATCGGGATGAGACGCTTGAGCTACAGCTCCGGACAGGAGCCCAGAGCAGGGATAGGAAGGAAACAGAAAACAGTGATTATTGGATGATAAGAATAGCAGGGATGTAGAACAGAGCGGCAAGAGACGAGGGGCAGTGATAAAGGTGCCAGTGTGCAACAAGGAAAAAACCCCGGCAGGCTAACATTATGACAGCATACCTAGGGGAGGGCGACCCTAAGACAGTCAACACCAGATCACGGCACAGAGTCCATGATAAAGTGAATTAAACAACCTCATGCTGTAGCTTTCGCAATAGCGCACAAACTACAGACAATCTGCACTGTTTCGCGAGCACAATCATTTACTCTGTTTACGCATTGGTGTCAATTATTCTGTGAATTGTTTGTTTTATTGTTAATCAAGGAGGATAAAGGGGAACAGGTTGAAAGTAATGATAGATTTAAAGGTAATCTTTCAGCCTCCCCTGTTTCCAGCTCACCAGTCGCCACTGATAGATATGTTTTGAGCCTAGACTTAAAGGTGGAGAGAGAGTCTGTTTCTCGAATCTCGGGGGGTAAGCTGTTTCACAGGAGAGGGGCTTGATAGGAAAAGGCTCTACCACCTATAGTAGTCTTGCCCACTCTTGGAATGATGAGAAGCCTGGCATTTTGGGAACGAAGGCCTCTCTGCGGAAGATATGGGTGAAGAAGGTCCTTAAGATAGGGAGGGGCAAGCCCATTTAAAGCCTTAAATGTGAGTAAGAGTATTGTAAAAACGATCCGGTATTTAATAGGTAGCCAATGGAGAGAAGCCAGAACTGGGGTAACGTGCTCACCATATCTTACTCTGGAACGAGGGGAAGATTCGTTGTTAATGGAAACAAACTGATATCGTTCTGATAGATAAGACCTAAACCAAGATAGGGCCTGTCCACTTATACCAGCCAGGTTTTTGAGGCGGTCGAGGAGGATACAATGATCGATGGTATCAAAGGCTGTACATAGGTCAAGTAGCACAAGAAGAGAGATACAGCCATTGTCACAGGAGAGTAGAAGGTCGTTGAGCACTTTCAGGAGAGCGGTTTCCGTACTGTGGTGAGGTCTAAACCCGGACTGAAAGACTTCCAAAATGTTGTTAGAGTGTAAAAAGGCACAGAGTTGCTTTGATGCTGATTTTTCAGAATTTTTGAATGGAAGGTTCGAGATGGGCCTGTAGTTTGTCAGGTCATTGGGATCAAGATTTTCAGAATAAGCTTGATAACTGTTACTCTGAAGGACTGAGGTACGTGTCCAGACGTAAGGGAGGCGTTGATAAGATTTAATAACGGTGTGCCGATTGCAGGCAGTAGCTGTTTTAGAAAGCCGGTTGGTATGGGGTCTAGTTGGCTGGTAGAGGTATTAGATGAATTGATAAAAGAAGAAAAGTCGCTAAATTCAATGGGTATAAAAGAGTCAAAGCGTGAAGCGGGCCTAATAGACATACCTACGTTGTCTGGGACGGGACTGGCCAGCCAGGAGACAGAAGTCGATGAGAATTTTTGTACTGTGTCTCTTATCTTTATGATTTTACTATCAAAGAAGTTCATGAAGTCATTGCTACTATAAATTGCTGTTATGGTAGGGTTAACTGATGCAGACAAGCATAAACGGAACACAACTGGTCACCATGTGACACATACCCTGAGTATCGCAAGGCGGATCGAATACCAAAAGCATAGAAATCATCACCTCTATTTATACCACATAAGACCCTCCCCATCAAAGAACCTTTGTATCAAGGTGTGTATGTGAATTTGAATGAGAAGAACATTGGGGCCTAGAACATTGGGGCCCATCTAGTACTTTTCCTTACAGTCGTGTGCAATGTATGCAGTGTTACAGTGTTAAGTTCAATTCAATTCAATTTTATTTGTATAGTGCTCTTTACAACACAAGTTGTCACAAAGTAGCTTTACATTGTTCCCAGGCCTGAGATCCCCTGAGAGCAAGCCTAAGGCAACAGTGGCAAGGAAAAAAATCCCTAATTTACAGGAAGAAACCTTGAGCAGAACCCGGCTCAGAGGGGGAGCCTATCTGATTCTGGCTGGCACTGGGCTGATGGAATTACATAGAATACTTGAAATTGTACAATGTACTTTAAGACATTTGAGTTTTGATAGACAGTAGTAAATCACAGTAATTATAAAATGTATTCTAGAGATTGTCCGGTTCATGGCACGCAGTTGGCTTGATAAGCAGGGCAGTGAAGTAGCAGGACTGGAGATCGGGGGTGTGATGCTTGGACTACAGCTCCAGGCAGGTGTCCAGAGCAGGAACAGGAAACATATAGAGAACAATGATTAGTGTGTGGTAAGAATGACATGAATGCACAGCAGAGAGGCAGGAGAGGAGGGGCAGGGAATAAAGGTGCCAGTGTGCAACAAGAAAAAAAACCCCGGCAGACTAACATTATGGCAGCATAACTAGGGGAGGGGAGGCAAGGAACTGGCCATGAGGGCGGCCCTAAGGCAGTCAACACCAGTTCACGGCACAGAGTCCATGTCATGACAGCAATGACCACTTAGTCCACCAGAGACTCAATGATCGACGCCAGCACCAGGTCATGTCCCTCAGCTAAAGGATTTACTGTATAGATATGTTTTTAGCCTAGACTTAAAGGTGGAGAGAGAGTCTGCTCCCCGAACCTCGGCAGGTAAGCTGTTCCACAGGAGAGGGGCTCAATAGGAAAAGGCTCTACTGCCTGTAGTAGTTTTGCCCACTCTTGGAATGATGAGAAGCCCAGCATTACTTCTGAACAACGGGACCAACGATATCAGTTTGTCGCCATTAACAATGAATCTTCTGCTTGTTCCAGAGTAAGATATGGTATACCGCAAGGATCTGTGCTTGGGCTTGATAGACAAAAATGCTGTTCTGAACGGGTCATGTTCATTATCCATATGCACATTAAAGTCACCTACTATCACAGCCTTTTCTGTATTGACAACCAGGTCGAATGAAAAGTTGGCAAATTCAGATAAGAAGATACTGTAACATTTACATTTACATTTATTTATTTAGGAGACGCTTTTATCCAAAGCGACTTACAAAAGTGCATACAGCAAGTATAGTGACAGTACGGGGACAGGATGTGTACAGTTCCACAATGAGACAGTTCTCAGCTGAGATGAAGGTCTGTTTGAGGACACAGTACTATCAGATTTGTACAATTACAGCCTATAGGGCAACTAATACAATACACCTTCAAACGGCAAACTTCAACAACTTCAAATGGCGCAATGAGCGCCAGGGTAAAGGCGGCAACAAGAAACAATTTAAAAAGCACAGCAATTTACGACAGCACTGATTGGAGGGGGGGCAGCAATTGTGTGCTGGGGCAGTCCAGGTAGAGTCTGAAGAGGTGTCCTCCTGATGTTGTGGAGGAGGAATCGGCAGGCCCGTGACTTGCGAGCAATGTACTCCTTGAAGTCCAGGTTGCTGTCGAGGATGACACCCAAGCTCTTTGCTGACTGAGAGGATGGTATTGTGGTGCCATCAACGGTGATGGAGAGGTCATGCAGGGGGGAAGGGCCGGCTGGGATGAAGAGCAGTTCCGTTTTTCTGAGGTTCAGCTTTAGATGGTGGGATGATATCCATTTGGAGATGTCAGCCAGGCATGCAGAGATTCTTTATAAGGGCCCGGTGGCCTGTAAACTATTACAAGGGTAAATAGCTGGAATGCAGTCTTGTCAGGATGTGCAAAGCTAAGTACTAACAGTTCAAATGAATGAAAGTTATAGCCAGGTTTAAAAGAGTTTGGAGCTGTGTACAGCAGCAACACCCCCACCTCTGCCAGTAGGTCGAGGGATCTGGTGATTATTGTTTTTGGGAGGAGTTGATTCATTAAAAGCGATAAAGTTACCAGGTTTAAGCCATGTTTCAGTCAGGCATAAGATATCAAATTGGTGATCAGTAATCAATTTGTTTATTAACGTAGCTTTAGGTTGTAACAATCTAATATTTATTAACCCAATCTTAAGGACCATTTGTCTATAAGTGATACTTCCAGGTTTGTCAAGTTTAATTTTTATCAAATTATCAGCTCAAATGCCCTAACTAGATGTTTTTAAGAAGTTTGGGACCGGGAGTCAGGGAGCAGACACTGTCTCTATGGGATTGAGTTTAAGTGGTGGTTCAAGGGAAAAAGCAGACATCTGTGTAGGACAGAAAGTCTGCTGCCTGGCCTTGGCCGTGATCAGTCAAGGTTTAGAGGAGTTCAGACTATGATCCAGGTTTCTAGAGATGATTGTTGCACTCTCCATTGAGGGGTGGATATCATCTCATTTTAAAAAACTCCCCCAAAACTTGTGCCAATTATCTATAAAGCCCATGTTGTTAGAGTGGCACCACTCAGACATCCAACGATTAAGTGACATTAATCTGCTATAGATTTCGTCACCGCGCCGGATGGGGATGGGACCAGAGAAAATTACTGAATCCGACATTTGTTTTGCAATCCTGCACACCGATTTAATAGTTAGCTTTGTTATTTCCGATTGTCTCATGCGGACATCGTTAGCGCCAGCGTGAATAACAATTTTAGAGTATTTACTTTTACTTTTTTTAAGCGTTGTGTAGTGTGAATTGTGTGTTTTGTACTGTGTGCACAGTGTGTTGTTTGTGTGTTGTGCACTGTTTGTGAATTTTCTCTGTGTGTGAGATGCCCTTCCTGCCTGCAGGTGCACTGCAGTTGCCCAGCAGTGTGTAACTGCCTGGTGAGCTCACCTGGGTGTCTGCCGGGTGAGATCGCGGTGTGTGATGGCTGCAGCTCCTGCATGGTGTGTGTGGCACAGCTGAACTATGACTGCCACGCCTCCTGCCCCTGCGACCATAAGAGCCTGCAGTGTAACTGCATAGATAGCATGTTCCTCTGTGGAGAGCTGGATGCCTGTACACAGCGAGACACTGTATACAGAGTTATCTTTTGAATGGGGGGGGGGGGGGGGGGGTTGTTTCTATATAAGGAAGGACATTCAAATGGGGGGGGGGGTAGTCTTTTGGGGTGGGAGGGGGTCCCAAAGGGAGATTGAAGTAGAACAGAATTATAAACAAGTCAAAATTCCTCTGTTGTCTATGAGCAGAACTTCCTTATTGAAACAGGGGATAGAGTGTCTCTCTTTCTCTCCCTCTCTGTCCACACCCACTTTTGTTTCTCTTTCAACCCTGCTGTCCATTTGTCTGCTCCTCCGTCTTGTGGCCCAGATTCCAGCAAGTGGCAATGGGCATTGTTCTCGACTTAAGATCACAAAATTACACAAACATCATAGCATTATCATCTCATTTATATGTAGATTGAATCCAGGCTGGCTTTTGGACATAGGTATCTGTGGCTTCCCTGAGCTTTTGTGGTAAGGATGTTGTAAAGGAGGGCGGCCCCTTTAACTGAGGGCGGCCCCTTCCCTGTCCATGCAAAGCCATACGGACGATCAGCCAATCGGAGCACAGCAAGACGAGAGGGGAGAAAACAAGTTAGAGCAGGACACCAAATGGCAATCGTGAGAAGCCATTAAGTTACCTTTGCGTAGTTAGTAAAGTGTTACACCTTTTCCTGTGTGCGTTCATGACTTTAAAGTAAGTAAATTTGCTTACGAAGTTCTCTGTTACCGTGTGCTGTAAGCTTGTGTCGTTGTTACCCATGTTACTTCTCACTTACTACCGAGTACAGCGGGGATAGCCCCCCGAAGTTGTTTTCAGTTAGCGTAATTGTTTAGATGTTGTTGCGCTTAGAGTAATATTTTCAGACATCCACCATAATCAGTAATGTTGAGAAATGAATATTATAACGCGTAGAGACGATTAACACGCATAAACTCTACTCTATGTGAACGTAAATATGTCCCGGTGTGTAGCATGCAAGCTTACGCTACGTGACTGTATCGCGCCCGTCTTATATATAGAAGTATGTCAGTTATGCCATTTCTGATTGCACGATTGTACATATCATAACCCTGTGTAGTTTGCTGTGTTGCTTGCCCAGCGTTATGTGTCTGTATAGTGATAAAGTTATAATTGTATAATGCTGTATAACTAATATTATGTATATCTGCCCTTTGTTCAGACCACACACACATACCCTCAAATACCTCCAAACCTGCAAAGTGATCAAGACTATGCCAATACCCATTAACGAGTTTAAAGGATCAGATGTGCCCTGTTTCCCTGTGTTCTGACCGACACTCCGTGGCGACGGCCAACCCCCACCCTTGAACCAGTACACACCCTCCACCACAAAATTGGTCCTTCGAGCCGGATTGGGCCGTTACCATGGCAACCCCAGGGCACAGCTCCTTTAGCTCTCCACCTGCATCCTGCCAGCGCCCGCGCAGAGCAACCCAAAGGCCGGTGTACCTTGATGACTACCTCGTTAACTACGCCGGTACGCCAGCCATGCGGTCAGTTCGGCGCAGAGAACCTGCAATAGGTACATCCACCCCCTTCAGTCCCAAACCCCCACAAGGGGCAGCAGGTTCACCTGACGACCTCATGCAGCAGATAGTGGAGATCACAAGACAGCAGAGTGAGACTGCTAGACGCCAGACAGAACTCTTGGAGCGCGTCCTGCTACAAAGTACCCCAAGGGCATCCACTCAGTCCTCCAGAGCATCATCACGCCATCAGACACCTCGGGCCCAGATCCTGAAATCAGAGGAGAGGGAACAGCCGAAACCTGATGTAAGTCCACGTGGTGCCTCCCCAAACCTTCCTCCCTGGCAGCAGTCCCCTAAGCTTCCAACCTCACTCATTGAAGAGCTGTCTCAGGAACTGAGGAAGACCCACCTGAGTGGCCCGCATCTCCTGTCGCCACCTCCTCTGAGCAGAGATCCTACCCTCTCCGACCATCGCTATGCATCGCCATGCTGCACCCCATTGTCGGAGAGAATCCAACAACATGGTGAAGCCCATTTCCTGATGCGGCCATTGCCTCCAACCCCTGTGCCGAAGCAGAGCCCACTAGAGCCACCTCCCTTCCAGCCTTCAGTGGCCCCAGAGCCCCACAGTCAGTCTACGTCCGCACCTAGGTCAGTGCCACCACACCAAGTATATCCCGCTGCACCCGCAGCTCCTGTTCCAGTCGGTGGCAGTCACTGGCCACCAGATCCAGTAGCCTTCTCCCAGCCTCATGTTAACACCCTACCCTATCCATCCGCCCACTTTCCACCTTACTGGTTTCCAATGGTAGAGGGACCCACCTTTCCTGACTTCACTGAAGAAGAAAGGGCACAATATGTGGAGCTCCGAATGGCTCTGAGTAATCTTCTCCATCCCAGCCTGTCAGAGAGGTACAAGTACTCTCTCCTTCTCAAGCACGTGAAGGTTCCTAACGCCCACAGACTTGTCCTGGCACATGCAGAGTCATCCATGCCCTACACCAACGCCTTGCGAGCACTAGACAGAAGGTATGGACGACCCTATCAGTTCGTGCTTAAAGAAATAGAGACCCTTGAGAATCTACCACCCATCCGTGCTGGAGATGAACGAGCCTTTGACGAGTTTTCTCTTCGTGTGCAAGCTATAGTGGGAATGCTCAAAGCCCTGAAAGATGACGGCGTTGAAGAACTCCACAGTGGCTCCAATGTGAAGCGCCTGCTGAACAGGTTACCTCGCCCTCAGCAGCAGCAATTTCGTAGACAGCACCTTAAGAATAACCCTGACAAGGCGAAGTTTTCCCTCCTTGAGTTCGCTGATTGGCTGCAGCTGGAAGCCAACTGCATGGAGTTTGACCCAACTGACAAGGCCTCTGCAGAGAAAGGGCAGTCAAAGGAGCAGAAGGCTGCACCTCGGGGTCAGAAGAAACCCACCTCCATACTGCATGGAGCAGAGCAGCGGAACACTGCAGAGCAACCAGACAAGACTGCAGTGGTTCCGCCTAAAGCACCCACCAAATCCAAGGTCTTCTGTCCATACTGCCAGTCTACTACGCATTACCTAAGCCAGTGCACGGCATTTGGAGCGCTCACCAAGGACCAGGCTGTCAGCTGGATAAAGGATAACAAGCGTTGTTGGAGATGTGCTCGGTCTCACCTGGCCAAGGATTGTGACCTCAAGAAGCCCTGCCGTGTCTGTCAGGGAAAGCACCTTTCTGTCCTTCATGACATCAATCAACGGAGTAGTGATGCCACCAAGCAAAGTAGCAGTCTCTATAACTCCACCGTAGAGACTCTTTACCTGGACCAGCCCCGCTGTGGCGGCAGAGTGTTCCTGAAGGTCGTTAAGGTCATCCTCTACCACCAGCGGAAGTCACTGGAAACTTTCGCCATCCTTGACGATGGCTCAGAACGCACAATTCTGCTGGCCACGGCTGCACAACACCTCAGCCTTGGAGGAAGCCCAGAACGGCTGCAGCTACGGACAGTGCACCAAGACATCAGGACACTGCATGGTACGTCTGTGACCTTTGACATCTCCACCGCTAGCAACCCACAGAGGAAATGCAAGATCCGCAGAGCCTTCACAGCAGATCAGCTTGGCTTAGCAGAGTACGACTACCCAGTAAGTGCCTTAAAGGAAAGATACGTGCACCTCAGAGGAATACCCATACCCCCTCTCTCCAAGGCACAGCCCCTACTCCTCATAGGCTCAGATCACCCAGAGCTTGTCACCCCAGTGGAGCCAGTGCGTCTGGGCCCGCCAGGGGGCCCAGCAGCAATCAGAACCCGCCTCGGCTGGACCCTGCAAGGCCCATCTAAACACCTACAGGAGCGGCTCCCAACATCCCAGTGTCTGTTCACATCCATCTGCTCTCCATCCACTGACCTGCATCATCAGGTTGAAAGGTTATGGCAGCTGGACGTCTTGCCCTACCGAAGTGAGAAGCTGGTGACCAGGTCACGACAGGATCAAGAGGCTCTCAAGATGCTGGAAACACAGACCATCCGTGTGAATGTGGACGGAGTACACCGTTATGCCACCCCACTTCTACGAATCAAGGACATGCCGGCATTGCACGCACCTAAGGAGGCAGTGATGTGTCACCTCCGTAGCACAGAACGTCGGTTGGCTAGAGACCCACAGCTGGCTGCCAAATACAGAGAAGAGATCCAGAACCTGGAGAAAGCTGGCTACGCCATCCAAATACCACCCCAGGAGGTTGAGCTGTCCGGAGAGTCATGGTACCTTCCCCACCACATTGTGTCCCACAATGGAAAGCACAGAGTAGTATTCAACTGCTCTTACACCTACAATGGACAGAATCTCAACAAGCTGTTGCTACCTGGACCTACACTGGGACCCTCTCTCCTGGGAGTACTGATCCGCTTTCGCGAACATCGAGTGGCCATCAGTGGAGACATAAAGGGGATGTTTCACCAGGTCCGCCTGCTCCCCAAAGATAAGCCCCTCCTACGATTCTTGTGGAGGGATCTGAAGCCAGAGGCACAACCGGCCGTGTACGAATGGCAAGTCCTTCCATTCGGTACGACATGCAGCCCGTGTTGTGCGACATTTGCACTGCAGCAACATATCTTCACCCACTGCCAACCAGGTGACAAGACTCAACAGTCAGTTGAACGGTGTTTTTACGTGGATAACTGCCTGCAAAGCACTCCCTCCACTGACGAAGCATGTGAGCTGGTCAATGAGCTGAGGTCCCTGCTGGCCACAGGTGGATTTGAGATAAGACAGTGGGCCAGCAATGAAACCTCGGTTGTAAGCCACCTACCAAAGGAAGCTAGATCTGAGAGCACTGAGCTGTGGATCTCCCAAACCCAGACAGACCCACAAGAGATGACCTTGGGTTTAAGCTGGCACTGCCTGCCTGACACCCTCCATTACCGCCATCGACCCTCCCCCTACCAAGAGGTGACAATGCGGAATATATATCGCGTTTTAGCGAGCCAGTATGATCCCCTGGGATACATACTCCCCTTCACCACCAGGGCCAAAGTTTTGGTGCGACAGCTATGGGTGAAAGAAAGAGAATGGGATGACCCACTTCTCCCCTCTGACCTCCTACAAGCTTGGAAGACATGGGAAGCGGAACTGCAGCACCTACCCTTGATCACCCTATCCAGGTGCTTTGTGTCTGCTGACCTGGATGTGCCAGAAGTCAGAAGAGAATTGCACATCTTTTGTGATGCGTCAGAGGCAGCTTACGGATCGGTAGCATACCTCCGTACTGAACATCAAGGAGAGGTACAGCTAGCATTTGTCCTTGCTAGATCCAGGGTGGCGCCGAAGCGCCTTCAGTCAATGCCCAGGCTGGAACTCAGTGCCGCACTCACCGGGGCACAGCTTGCCAAGCTGCTTCACAGCGAGCTCTCCCTGGAGATTAATAACACAATCCTATGGACGGACTCAACAACTGTTCTTGCCTGGCTGCAGTCCGAATCGTGCAGGTTCAAGGTGTTTGTGGGAACGAGAGTCGCAGAGATTCAAGAGCTCACAGACGGCCACACCTGGCGCTATGTGGATTCAGCCAGCAACCCTGCGGACGACGTCACCCGCGGCAAGACTCTTATGGATTTAGCGCAGCCAAACCGATGGAGTCAAGGGCCCCAGTTTCTTCACTTACCGCCTGAGTCGTGGCCTCAATACCCGGCTACTGAACTGACAGTTGATCCAACTGAGCTTCGCACCGTTAAGTTCTGCGGTCTCATCTCGGCAGCATCTGACCCGTCACTACCAGATGCCAATCAGTATTCAACCTTTGAAGACCTTGTGGAGGCAACTTGCAGGTCCCAACATGGGGCGGCAGGCCAGACAGGCAACCCAGGAGCAGCAGACTACCAGAAAGCTGAAGCAGCACTGATTCGGCAGGCCCAGAGGGACAGCTTCCCAGAAGAGTTTCAGGCCCTCAAAGCTGGTAAGCGTATCCCCTCCTCCAGCCGTGTCCTCACATTGTCCCCAGAGTTTGATGTCAGCACTGAGGTCATCCGTGTGGGTGGGAGACTGCGTCATGCTGTAGACATCAGCCCTGACACCTTACATCCCATAGTTCTAGATCCCAAACACCCTGTCACCCGTCTCCTCATAAAGCAGTATGACAGCAAACTGTGCCATCCTGGCCCAGAAAGAGTCTTTGCAGAAGTGCGAAGAACCTACTGGATTCTCAGAGGAAGAGAAGCCATCCGACAGCACCAGCGTTCCTGTGTCGAGTGCCAGAAGTGGAGAGCTACACCCAAGATCCCAAAGATGGCCGACCTCCCTCCAGCCCGCCTTCGCCTCTTAAAGCCAGCCTTCTACTCCACTGGAGTGGATTGCTTCGGACCCTTCATGGTAAAGCGGGGGAGATCCAGTGAGAAGAGGTGGGGTGTAATCTTTAAGTGCATGACCACACGTTGTGTTCACCTGGACCTACTCTATAGTATGGATACAGACGCCTTCCTTATGGCACTCCGACGATTTGTGGCCCGCCGTGGAACCCCGTTTGAACTTCTCTGTGACCAGGGAACCAACCTTCGAGGGGGCGACAAAGAGCTGCAGGATGCCTTCAATGCCATGAGTCCAGGTCTCCAAACACTACTGGCCAAGCAGAAGATCAAGTTCCAGTACAACCCCCCTAATGCACCACATTTCGGAGGTATGTGGGAGCGTGAGATTCGCTCTGTCAAGGCCGCTCTCCACACCATAGTAGGAGCTCAGACGCTGACCGAAGAAGTCCTCAGGACGCTCCTGACCGAAGTTGAGGCCATCCTGAACGCAAAGCCCCTCGGATACGTCTCCTCCGATGTAGCTGATCCTGACCCTGTGACCCCTAACTACTTGCTGATGGGGCGGCCTGATGCTTCTCTGCCACAGGTTGTTTTCCCAGAGTCAGAGCTACTAAGCCGACGGAGATGGCGTCACACTCAGGTACTGGCAGATCAATTCTGGAGCTACTTCATTAAGAATTACTTACCCTCTCTACAGCGACGACAGAAATGGACCAATGACACTGATGACCTCACTCCTGGGACCGTCGTGATGATCATGGACCACCAGCTCCCTAGAGCACTCTGGCCTGTTGGGCGGGTGGAGACCACTTTTCCTGGAGCAGATGGCCACGTTCGTTCAGTGGACATTCAGGTCAAAGGCAAACGCTACCACCGCCCCGTAGCTCGGCTCATCAAGCTCCCTGCCATCCCTGACGATGACAACCAACGGGCACCTCCTACCCAGATCACACCATCTACAGGAAGTACATTCACACAGTGAATGTAGGGGCGGCTGTAAAGGAGGGCGGCCCCTTTAACTGAGGGCGGCCCCTTCCCTGTCCATGCAAAGCCATACGGACGATCAGCCAATCGGAGCACAGCAAGACGAGAGGGGAGAAAACAAGTTAGAGCAGGACACCAAATGGCAATCGTGAGAAGCCATTAAGTTACCTTTGCGTAGTTAGTAAAGTGTTACACCTTTTCCTGTGTGCGTTCATGACTTTAAAGTAAGTAAATTTGCTTACGAAGTTCTCTGTTACCGTGTGCTGTAAGCTTGTGTCGTTGTTACCCATGTTACTTCTCACTTACTACCGAGTACAGCGGGGATAGCCCCCCGAAGTTGTTTTCAGTTAGCGTAATTGTTTAGATGTTGTTGCGCTTAGAGTAATATTTTCAGACATCCACCATAATCAGTAATGTTGAGAAATGAATATTATAACGCGTAGAGACGATTAACACGCATAAACTCTACTCTACGTGAACGTAAATATGTCCCGGTGTGTAGCATGCAAGCTTACGCTACGTGACTGTATCGCGCCCGTCTTGTATAGAAGTATGTCAGTTATGCCATTTCTGATTGCACAATTGTACATATCATAACCCTGTGTAGTTTGCTGTGTTGCTTGCCCAGCGTTATGTGTCTGTATAGTGATAAAGTTATAATTGTATAATGCTGTATAACTAATATTATGTATATCTGCCCTTTGTTCAGACCACACACACATACCCTCAAATACCTCCAAACCTGCAAAGTGATCAAGACTATGCCAATACCCATTAACGAGTTTAAAGGATCAGATGTGCCCTGTTTCCCTGTGTTCTGACCGACACTCCGTGGCGACGGCCAACCCCCACCCTTGAACCAGTACACACCCTCCACCACAGATGTGTGTATGTTGACAGGGCAGGAGGTTGTAAACCATGTTAGCTATGCTGAAGTAATCCTACCTCTCTAAGCAATGCCATGAAGCCGCATCTAAAACCTAAAAGAAGATTATGCATGGTGATGTGTAGTGGAAGCTTCGAATAATGACCACATGAGTGTCTTCTTCCAAACACATTCACTGACTGACTACATGGTACATAAAATAAAATGAATCAAATAAGCAGACTTATTTGATTCATTTTGATATGATTCAATAAGCATTCGCCATTGCAAGCCGTGAACAAATATTGTCAAAGACTGCAAGAAAACAAAAAACTCTGGACAGGTCACTTCCTCTCAACTTCAAAATAAGAGTGTCTATAAATGCAAATCAACCAAAATGCATTTCATGTTAAACCTGTCAGCATTTTTTATGTAGTTCGAATAACTATTAAATTTCTTGTATAAACATCTGTAAATACTGTAAATATATTTCTAACATGTTTTTATCAACCATTTTTAAACCTATGAACTGTCTAACTAAAATAAGTCCCAACACATGGAAAGTAAAGATGGATGGATAATTATGTAAAACTAGGCATTTGTCTTCCTGTAGTCCAGAGGTAATGGCCTCTCTGTCTAGCTCTACCTCCCTGTAGTTCAGAGATAATACACTTACTCTGGCTCTGCCTTCCTGTAGTTCAGAAATAATACACTCTCTTAGTCTGATGTCCACACGTTTCCAAGATGCTTTAAGTACAAGAGAATGAATCTGAATAATTATGAAGAATCTGAAGAATTGGTTGGCTTTACTGGCATAAGTGTGCTGGAATGACTATCAGCAAATTAAATGGTGATGAGATAAGAATAAAATCCAAGTAATATATAAAAAGAAGTAGAATAAGGATGGAGTGTGCAAGGTCTTCATTTTTTTCTCTCACCACCTATTGTCCCCCAGGTCTAAATCGGCACTATTCTATGCTGCCACACACTCCTTCAGTCTCTGTGAGGTTCTCTGATTCAGTGCAGGTTTCCTTTATTTTCAGGAAGTAGCATACCCCTATGTCCCTGTACTTAACACATTGGATCAGGAAGAGCAGCTCTGTTTGCACTTGACAGTGAACCCAGTCTGTCCTGCCTCAACAGCCGTATCTAAGTCTCTCTCTCTCTCTCTGCAGTGAGGTTGGAGGGATGGATGTGCGAGTACAATGGGTTGTGTGTCCCTGTCCCCCACCCAGGTGTCCCTCACCTCATGCTCCTGCCCCACCCTCTGCTCAGAGTACAGGGGCAGTACTGCCTCACTGTGGACTGCCACAAGAGGGAATTGGCTTTGTCTCCCACACACACATGCCTGCGCCTGTTCGGTTACCCCTAACCGCACAAACCGGACCAGGCGTTGGACAATGAGCTGCTTGAGGTGGGGAAGCACTAGGATAACACAAGCAGGTACAGACACCTGGCAGGTAAGGACCGCAGCTCCCATGACACTCGTACAAAATTGCGATGATCATTGTTATACTCGCTCACCATGCTCACTGTGTAGCCCAGGATGGATTCAGTTTCTGGTCTGTACTCCTGTGACGGAGTGCCGTCGGTTGAGTATGCACTCTGACTGCCATACCAACGAGCCTGGCTCTTTGGCGTTGCGGTCAAAGTCGCATGGTTAGTACCCCGTAGACCTGGGTTCGAGGCTGGGTGGGGTGACTGCTTTTGCCCTTCGCTACAACTCCTAATTCCAAAATCAGGGTTGCATAAAGAAAAAAAAAAACTTAAGTTAAAATCATATACCCACTCTATACTGCTTTCTCTGCCTGTGACTTTTCATAATTCAGGGCTTTATCTGTCTCTTTATCTCCCTGAATAATGATCACATGTTAGATATTCAGTACAGTGGACTTTTAACATTGAAATTTCCATCTCTACTGTTGTTGAAGCCTGACTTGTTCTGATTTGCTTTCTCTTTGTGAATTAGGGTATTGCCAAAGGTTACTGTCAGGGCACAGGCATGGACTCAAGTGCAGACTAGACGTATTCAGGTTCCAAGCGGCTTTATTTGAATCACAGGGCAAGTTTGTGGTGGCAGTACAGGAAGGGTCAAAAAACCAGGAAGGCAGTCCGAAGCAGAACAAACAGGGAGCGGGATCAAAACTGGAACAGGCTGGGTCAAAACCAGGAAGGCAGGCTGATCAGGCAATCAAGGCAGGACAGCAGGCAGGGACGAGGTAGCAAGTCAGGCAGAAGTCGGTACGGGATCAGCAACATGAGTAACAAGGCGAGAACATGACGGAGGAAACACTGAGACAAACTGGCAACAAGACAGAGACAAGCAGGGAATATAAAGGGCTGGACTGACGAGGAGATGGGATGCAGGTGGGAAGGCAGGCAGGTGGAGGTGATCAGGAAATCAGGTGGGCGGGGACAGAGCGGGGTATGGGCCGGGGCACATGGGAACTGTAAAAAAAACCACATGGACTACACTGACAGACAGGGAGAAGCACCAAAACAACAGCTATGGGGGCTGAAGTACTGACAGTTACATACTGACAGCAGCACAGGAGAATCATTTTCTCAACCAGAACCTTCCAGACATGGAAGTCTGAGGACAGAAGGAAGGCCAAGCTGGCAGTTTACCTTGCCTCTTTCTCTCTCCCCAGCATGGAGGTCAGTCAGGGGGTAGTGCGTTGTCCAGAACACAGACTGGTCCCCCCGTTCGCACAGCTGAGAGATGGGCATGTGCTCTCACATCACCAATGACAGCGGCCAGTACAAGCTGAGGAAGGAGGCTTGACTGTGTGATATCCGGCCATGCAGCTTGTTGTCCTTCATTCCTCTCAAAGTACAGAGTAGCTCTCCCTGAACGTGTTCCCCACTGTGTGCTCCCCAGTATGTGTTCACTAGCATGGGGCAGTCTGGAGAGACTGCTGTCTCCATGGCCTTGGTGTCTCCTGCACTGCCACCATGTCTTTGTGCAGAACAATGAAAAACAGGTTTAAGTTGATCATATATAAAGGGAGGTGTCTGCTGCTTAAATCTATAGCTTACTAGTCACTACCTTTCTGTACGGATACAATGAATGCACACCTCTCCTTCTTCCTTTCTCCTCTTCCTCCCTCTGCAGAAAGGAAAGAGGTGTTCCCTTACCCACAAGACCTCGGGGCCCCTGCTGCTCTCCTATGCTGGCTGCCACAGCAACCATCTGTACCGGTCCACTTATTGTGTTGGAGGCTGTGTTACTTCCCGCAGTGAACCCGCATGATCACCGTGCTCTTCCTGTGCCCTGGTGGCGAGCGTGTCCATAGGGCTGTCATGTTTGTGCAGTCCTGCAGGTGCAGGGAGGCCTGCACATATTGAAGGAGGTGGTGCTGATGCCACGATATTGGAGATCTGCAGCACCACACCTGCCTGCCTGGGGTAGACGCCCATCAGATCAGTGTTCCCTGTGATTCAAAGTAGAAATGAGTGGATTAGCATTGGCCTAGACTAGACCTGCTGTGTGGAAAGTTCATTTGCTAGGATGGCTGTTAACCTGAGAGCGTGTACAGGTAGTCCTATCGCTGTCCTTCACTGACACATGCTGATTCCAGACTGCTGGGACAGAACAGCTGGCAGATGGACAGAGACATGTAGACCAACCACCAGCTGTGCCGACCTATCACAGATGACTGTGCAGCTTGTGCAGACACAGACAGCCTGACAGACTTGATGAGGTTATTCTGATGTTCACACAGACTCCAAGGACACAGCAGATTGCCTGCAAATGAAGCAGCGTGTGGTATGCGAACCAGAACATTGGGCCCCAAAAGGTGAAGAATATTAATGGTTTCAGAGGAGAGGGGCTCATTTGTTTGTAAAGATCCTCTAACTCTTTCACGAGGAACATGGCTTTCATTGTATTTATTGTGAAAAGGAAATCTTAATGAGCTCTTCGCGCCCAGCTGGAATATCTGGTTCCTTTATATACTTCCAGACCTCCACATGCATAGTAGAGAGAGAGTAAATGGTTGATATATCAATAAGTTAATACGTCAGTTAATACGTCAATAACTGTGTTTAATATAACAGTAATAATGATTGATATGATAACTGTGATTAGTGTATAAAAAGCATTAAAAGGGGGCAAATTACCTCAACACGCCCTGATCTTGGCCTCAGCGGCCTGCCCTGTCAGGGACACTGTAGGGAACTAGTGGTGTTCAGAAGGACCTTTGCACTCTGGCTCTCTGTCCATCGGGCAGGAAGCAAGGGTCATTTTCTCAGCGTGGGACACGAGATGAGAGCCAAGTGCAAAGTGTTGAGCCGAGGGACAAAAGCGCAGACATGCCCATCCCAAGTCAGCCATCACCCGGAGGAGACCTAAGGAGATGTTGGGGAGAGTACTATACATTTTATGGTTCTTTGCCCTGGTCTGGGTTTTATCATTCCTTTCATTACACAGGACCAGAACAAGGGCAGATAAGTCAACAAATACACACACACAGCAAGCATGTGGGAAAATGGGAAGTGGGAAAGTGGGAAAATGGCCTACCACCATAAATACCTCTAAATGTAAATGTAAATGTAAATCAGTGACCACAGGTCACGTACCTACTTAAAATGAGCAGCCATTGCTTTAAGATTGTAAGAATTTACCTAAAACCCAGTCAGATACTTAAAACTTCAAACTAATGATTGCCTGTTTGGATTCACATTTGATTTTTCCAGGTAAAAGCGGAAGTAGAGCGTGGTACGCCCACTTTGTTTATTGGTAAGCATTAATCTGCCCCTCAGATGAAGAATCCTTGGCTAAATGGTGGCCACAGTAATGTTTGGTTTAATCTGAAAGGGGTTCAGGTGCCAAATACTTCTAATATAATATTAAAGAACTCTGCCTTTTCAGCCAATCTTAAAGTTACTTCTTAAAAACAGTAACATCCAGATAGACCACAACTGCAGAGGGTTGCCTTCTCCCCCCCTTCTCCGCTTCCTGGGTACAATCAGCGTGTGTGTGTGTGTGTGTGTGTGTGTGTGTTTCTTTGTGTGTATCTACATGCTTGGATCACTTACCCTTTTATACTCCACAGTTAATTGTACCCTCATGTCATGGGGAAAATGTTGGAAAACCTTATGTTGTGTGATAACTCTGTCCAATCTGCTCAGTTTCACCTGCAACTTTTTGGATTTTTACTTCTGGAATTTTGCTGCTATAGAGAATGTGAAAATATGTCACGCCGTGTTGCATGTTGGGACGGGGGCGCCATCTTGTGAGGAACGTGCTCTGTTTACCTGTGTGGTTACCTTTTGTTTTGTTTGGCTAAAAGTTGTTTAAATTGTTCAAATCTGATAGAGAAGGGAAGAGATGGAAAAGGGGAAAGAGAAAGAAAACAGACCCTACTGGGAGAAATTAAATCGCAATGCCAAGCAACGGTATTTGGACAAACTAACAATGATAAATAACATAGATCCATATGATTGGCAGCCCAAGACTGGATTACAGACCCCAATGCACTACCTCCACTCACATACCTGGACATTGTAAATTATCTCATTTTTGGACTGAGTGCATACACTTTGCATGAGTTTAAAAGTTATAAATCCCTAGAAGCTCATGAAGTTTTGCGGTGGCTGGGTGCAAGATCTGCTAATTCACAAGCAGTCATACTCGCAAAGGTAAGGTGGCACTCCTCTTTTTGGCCCAATTATTAAACCAAACAAAATACAAAACTTTAAAAAACATTCAGAAATGTGATTGTTTTATTGAGTCATAGGCAGTGGGTTTGATCACTTGCATTATTAACAAAAAAGATTTGGTATAATCTTGGACCTCCTGCAGCTACCCATGCCATCCGGCGTCTTCTCGTTACCTCCTCAACCTGCTTCCCTTCTTGTTTATTCCATGTAGGAAAGGTGAAAAAAACATATTCCATTGTCCAGTTTTTTCCCTGAATGATGGTGTGACCTACTATTGCAGTTCTTGATGGAGCAGCACTGACCTACCATGGCGAAGTTTTTCAGAATCATGACAGAAAATCAAAACAGCCTCCAACTCCAACTTCAAACAGAAAGGCAGCGGGATCCTCACAAGATGGCGCCTAAACAAAAGTCAACACAGCATGACATCAACTTCGCATTCTCTATTGTGAGTGGCTCCTGTGTTGTTCCTTGGGAGAGATAAACAATTGGCTTGGGTAATTTTCTTTTCATGCTTTCATTCATCCATTCTGCGATCCATCCATGTTCTTGTTTTGTTAATGTCTTTATGTAATTTAGTGTCTGTTAAGGTAGTGGACCAGGTCTGTAGCTCAGACTCTGAATTTTGTCTTTGTCTTAGTGTAACTGCTCAATAAACCTTTTTAATTTATTCCAGTTGTGATTGTATATTTCTGGCAAAGGTTGATCCACCAGACTGCTCATTTCCTATCAACAAATTCAGTGATTTAATTGATAATATCTTTAATAATAATTATTAAATTAAATCAATTTTTCTTGATTATTTTACATGTTGGTTAAGTGAGGGGTCTTAGTAATTGGCGTCATTTGTGTTCAGTATTCAGAGTGCCGGATGATAAACAAGGGCATTAATTTCTAAGACCACTGGGTTCAGACCATTTAATTTTTATTATATTCTCACTTCCCCGACAGAAAGCATGAACCCGGAGAGCCGTCCCAGCGAGGCAAGAACCGACAACTTAAAGGTTGATGTCAGACATGATTGTGTAACATGCGGCTTTGTTTTCTGTTCAATGTGCTCCCTGGGTCCCTCACCTGTTATCCGAGTGTGGGTGAATTGGGCCTGTGCTCTTCAGCATTGATGGAGGACACATCAGCAGAGATGTGTCAATGTGTGGATTAATGTGTCACAGGGGTAAGGCACAGGTCTCTCAACCCAAAGCCTTCTGGTTCAAATCCCAGGCAGTGCACCCAATTGGCTTCAGTAAATATCTAGCAGTATGAATGCTGAATGTGAGATGCTCTGGTTAAAGGTGTTGGCAACACAAACAAATGTAAATATGAGCTTGTTGTTTAGGACAGTCTTAAATGAAGTGCCTTGTGTCAGAGCAGAGTCTCCTCCAAACTCTTTTTTTCCTGTCAGTGTAAGTGTCCATATTGGATACAGGCATGTGTGATTCAACATCCCCTGCACCTTGAAGGGAAAACAGACAATGGCTTAATTCTCACATTATGCTGTGTTGTGTTTTATTGGGATGCTCATCAGCATACTGATTAAAAGAGCTTCTTCCCGCTTCATGTGTTGACTTTCTGTCCTCCTTCATTTCGGAAGCATTCAATGTATTTACATTTGTTGCTCGAATTTGCAGGTATACAAATTCTTACAAAATGCTTTTGAATGCAACTTGTTATGGAGGTGGCTTCTGTTAAGGGATTCCTCTATTGCATCACAGACATTTGTGACAAACGCTACCTATTATAGGCCATTCCATTTCATACCATTCCACTCATTTAGTAGATGCTCTTATCCAGAGCCACTTCCAATACAAGAGAACAGAGGTGTATCTATAAATGAGCAACAATGTAAGACCAGAACAACAGTGAGAGTGAGAACACTACCATTCAAGCACTACAAGTTAACTTGCTAACCTGAAACTAGACAGTCTACAAAAGTAAGGGAAGTCAAGTACTAACATATATCACACAGTCACAGTTTCCATGTCGCAATACTACAGGTAAATAAGCAGCAAGTAATACAAGTAGCAGGTTTTGGGGGTGGGGATTGAGTGGCATTTAATGTTACAGCATTATAGTTCACAACAGCAGGGATGCCAAGTGTTTCACATGTGTCTGTGGGTACCTAGGTGACACAGTAGAGCCATTGCTAAGGAACCATTTGCAGATTTTAGGCTGAATTTTAAATTGTATTGTTTCCTGAAATCTGCCTCCATGCTGTGCCCTGTATAGTCTGATTCCCAACCCTGGATTCATTTTTGAGGATTGTGCCCTGTATCTAAACAGGGTGAGTCTGTTAGCATTGCCAAGCCCAGAGGGCAGATGGAGGAGGACCTCATAGACACTGGAGCTGTTTTCTGACGTGCCATCCTACTTCTAGGGCCTACTGTCATCCAATCAAGGAGTGTTCACCTGCCGCACTTGGGCTGTGCGTGCATTTGAGCCATGAGTTGCGACACCTTGCTGGACTGAGAGACCCCAACACCATTTGGGTGCCAGTGTCTGTGCAAAAAGAGCCATTTTCTAAATACTTCCATTTAGCTCAGAATAACTTTGCAAATGGACTTGCTTCTGTTGCCTGTCCTACCATTGTCATTTTCATGCACAGTTTTAATCTAAAACAAGACATTCAATTAAAGTTTTTACACATTCCAATGATCCTACAATAACGTAAATAACATTGGAGTACTCCACATATCTTATTGCTACTATGTTTATCATGACTAAGAGTTTAATCACATTAAAATAAATAAAGTAAGGTGCTAACACAACTTCAGCCAAACTCCGAGTATTGTATTAATTGCATAAAAATTACATTATCAATGTGCGTGTAAACATGGCCAGAGTCTCATTTCCCAGAACATGAGGATGAGCCATTACTAAGTCTTATACTGTAGGTGCGTTAAGTATTACAAAGTATTATAAATTAAAGCAATCAATTACTTTTTCTTAAGTATTCATATTTGTTCAATCCTGTTGCAATTCATATTTTAAGGCAGTAATTGATTGTGCTGCATGACCATTTTGTAAATCTACGCCTTGTCCCTCTGGGGTATAGCCTGATGTCTAGGTACTCAATTTGGTCTTGGTGTTACTGTCTCCAAAACTGTCACCGCCGGCAAACCAAAAACCCTGGTTCTCTGCGATGCATGCTCCGGTGAAAGCCAGGGATACTGCCTTTAAGTCTGGAGACAGGGAGGCTCTCAGCACAACCAGAGCCAAACTCTCCTGGGCCGTCAGGGAGGCAAAGCGCACCTACACAGAGAAAATCCAAAACAACTTCTCGGACTCCAGAGACACATGGTGCATGTGGCAGGGGATACAAACCGTCACAGATTACAGACCAACACCTCAGGCTTGTTGCAGTGATTCCTCCTTGCCAGATGCGCTGAATGACTTTTATGCACATTTTGAGGCAACTCACGTAAAGCTGCTAGACCAGACAACACACCTGGTCAGGTGCTCAGAGAAAGTGCTGACCAGCTGGCTGACATTTTCAACATCTTCCAGAATGCTGTTCATAGACTTTAGTTCAGCATAAAACACAGTAATTCCACAGAGGCTGGTAGGGAAGTTGCGCCTACTGGGCATGAACACCTCCCTCTGTAACTGGATCTTGGACTTCCTGACTGACAGACTTCAGTCTGTCAGTATAGGAAAGAACACCTCCAGGGTCATCAAGCTGAGTACCGGCACCCGCCAGGGCTGAATGCTCAGCCCAATGTTGTTCACCCTGCTGACACATGACTGTGCTGTCCAGCACAGCTCACATCAAGTTTGCAGATGACACAACAGTGGTGGGGCTCATCAGTAACAACGATGAATCCACATACAGAGCAGAGGTCAGTTGACTGGTGTCGAGACAACAATCTGTCTCTTAACGTTGAGAAAACGAAAGAGATGGTTGTTGACTTCAGGAAGAGCCCCGCTATTTACACTCCTTTGAACATCAACTGTTCTGCCACGGAGACAGTCAGCAGCATCAAGTTCCTTGCACATAGTGCACATAACAAAGGACCTCACCTGGACACTCAACACCACCACCATAACCAAAAAAAGCCCAGCAACTTCTCTACTTCCTCCCATCCTCACCACCTTCTACAGAGGGACCACAGAGAGCATTGTCTGCAGCTGCATCACTGTCTGGTTTGGGAATCACAACATCGCTGACCGCAAGTCCCTACAGTGGATAGTGAGGCCAGCTGAGCGGATTATCGGAATCCCTCGCCCAACCATGAACAAACTCTTTACTAAACACTGCATCCGGCATGCAATCTGCATTGCCACAGACCCACGGACTGTTCACCCCGCTGCTGTCTGGCAGAAGGCACCAGAGCATATGCACCGTCACCAGATTCTGCAACAGCTTTTTCCCCTCAGGCAGTCAGGCTCCTCAACTCCCTGCTGCCCCCTCCTCCCCTCCTGCGCCAGAACAAGAACGGACCCATACCCCCAGGGCACAGCATGCCCCTGTCCACTCCCCTGGACTGACTTTAAGAATTTCATATGCAACACAGAACAAAACAGCTCAGACATGACATGACAAAGTGAGTAGGTAAGAAGTAAAAATAAAAAATGTAATAATGTGCATTATCTTCATCCCCAACCCTCACCACCCCCTACAACAGAGAAAGGCAACATCAAATAAATATGTAAACAAATAGCAAGGTTACAGGAAAACTGGTTTTGCGGTAGAAAAGGTACAGAGACAGGTTAGGCTGGTTTAGGAAACCCTGGTAATATGGAAGATGACAGCGAGGGTCCAATATGTTCTAAGTAAGGGTCCCAAACTTTATAGAAGGCATCCACTAAGAAATGAAGCATACATGAGATGTATTTATTGGGAATACACTCCATTATAAGATTGTGCCAGAACTTTTTTGTTGGAGTGATGTCATTGATCCAAAAGAGCAAAATATTCTTCCAGCTGCAAAAGTCAATAGATTGAATAGCCTCTTGTGTTTGATATTTATAATATGACCATCTGGAAGACCAAGAAGGAGGCAAAGAGGATCTAACTCTATTGGAACACAAAAAATAACAGTTCATCTACAATACCAGACCAGCTCTGTAGCCTCACACATGACCAGAAACAGTGAATGTAATTGCCAATCTCAGAATTGCACTTACAGCAGACTGGAGACACTTTAGCATCCATCTTGTTTTTGAAAGCAGGTGTTATATGCATACAATGTAAAATTTTAAACTGAGTGGAGGGCAGGGTCCTCGCAGCCCTGGGATAGCTGAATGATATTAAAGAGCCTTCTCATATTATCACAGGAGTTCTGACCCTTAATAAAACCGGCCTGGTCCTCCTTAATAATATAAGGTAACATTTTTTTGAAACACATGGCTAGTATTTTGAAAAACAGTTTTTGGTCAGAGTTAAGTAGGGCAATAGGCCTACAGGAGGCGCAACTGTCAGGGCACTTTCCTTTTTAAGGATAAGGGAGATATTGGCCTCCCTGAGTGATTGAGGTAGGATCCCATTTTCAAAAGATTGGTTAAACATAGCCAGCAATGGGTCTGAGAGAATATTATTAAATTCCTTATAAAACTCACACCCAAATCCATCTGGCCCAGAGGCCTTTCCCCGATGACACAGATTTCAAAGCAAACTTCCTCTCTTGTAATTGGGGAATTTAACTGTAGTTTTTGTGCCTCTGTAACCTTTAGGAGTCTCAGGTCCGAGAAAAATACATAAGTACATAAGGGCTAGGGCATTGTCAGGCTGTTCCGACTTACATAAATTGGAATAAAATAATGCAAATCCTTTATTAATAGTTCTGGTATTAAATCATCTGACACCACTGGAATCTGTAATTGAGACAACAGTTTGAGAGTCTGCCTTCTTTTTAACAAGATTGGCAAGATATCTACCGGGTTTTTCCCCGAACTCATACAGCTTCTGTCTGGAAAAATTGAAGGAGTGCTCAGAGTCCTGCGTCAGCGGAGTATTCAGTGCAGCACGTGTGGCCATCAATTCCTTGAGTGAATTTGGGCTTGGGCTAAATATGTAATGTTTCTCCAAGTCGGCTAAACTAGATTCAAGGAGATAAAAGGTAAAATAGGAAGTGAAATTATCTTTGAGAAGAGATGATTGAAGTCTCCAGCACCTTGACAATGCCCTTTCCTCGGTGTTCTGCCCACAGCATTTCTCAGTTATTCTGTTTTGTTGCCCTCTGCTGGTTTGCATGGGTGTAGTGCAGTGGCTTACCTCTTGTTACTGTCGCCTAAAGATGATGTCATCAATGACATCAACCAGTTGACCAGAACATGTTTTTATAAGGAAGGACATTTCCTGTTATGTGATTGGAGTTCATACAATCTGCTGTAATCTTTAATCTTTAAACTCTTAGAACTCATTGTCTGTAGGTAATACACGTTTATACCCATAGTTCTTTCTTACTGTTGACAAATTGGGTTACATTTTGTACATTTATATACTTGTTTGAATAGATGCTATCCATCACATATTCTGCTTAGTTCATGTGAGTTTATGTAATAGCCTGCATCTGAGATCTTGCATATGTTCACATGCGCATTAGTGAATTTTAATTTTCTAATACATATTGTATTTTGTATTATTTCAGTTTTACTCTGTTTCAATTAAACCGGAGCTCGGAGGCTACATCCTGACTTCACTTGTTTGTTGAAAGGAGTTAGGCTGGCTGCAAGAATTGTGTTACATGCCACAAACACACAAGGAAGGCAGTACACTCAGGAAGAGAATAAACCATAAAGGGGTGTGGTCAGATAAGATGATGCTACCTATGGTACATGAGAGAACCAAAAACATTTTTGATGAAGGAATGAAAAGATAATCAATTCTAATATAACTTTTATGGAGGCAGAAAAAAGTAAACTGAGTCAGTGGGATGGAACTCCCTCCATACATCTGAATACGCAATGTCATGACATATAGAAGTGAGCACGCTGGCTTGCTTTGAAGGAGGGGAGAAGCCAGGTGGAAGTTTATCAAGAGAGGGATTAAGATGGCAGTTGAAATCTCTCACAAAGGAATTCTCAGATACCAGTTCAGCAAACTCCATAAAGGCCTTAGAGAGAAAATCAGGGGAATAGCCAGGAGGGCAATAGAGATTCATAAGTGTAACAGACTTACCTGAGAGTACTCCCCCGATAATCACATAGCAGCCTCGACCATCTTTAACACAGTTAAGGGACCTAAATGCAAGATTTTTACTGACCAAGATGGCCACACCCCTACTAAAAGAAGAACATGATGTTGCAAAAACCTGCCCCACCCAGTTCCTTTGCAGTTTGACATTGTCCTTGTTCTCCAAGTGAGTCTCTTGGAGGAAAGCAATGGAAACATCCTCTTTTTTCATAAATGTCAATACTGCCATTCTCTTGGCAGGTTTTTGAAGACCCCAGATGTTCCAAGAACAGAGCTTAATGGTGTTTAAATTAGATGTGGCCATGAGACATTGTAGTAGCTACAGTGCTGGCCAAAAGTATTGGCACCCCTGCAATTCTGTCAGATAATGCTCAATTTCTCCCAGAAAATGATTGCAATTACAAATGTTTTGGTAGTAATATCTTCATTTATTTTGCTTGCAATGAAAAAACACAAAAGACAATGAAAAAAAAATTAAATCAATTATCATTTTACACAAAACTCCAAAAATGGACCGGACAAAAGTATTGGCACCCTCAGCCTAATACTTGGTAGCACAACCTTTGGACAAAATAACTGCGAACAACCGCTTCCGGTATCCATCAATGAGTTTCTTACAATGCTCTGCTGGAATTTTAGACCATTCTTCTTTGGCAAACTGCTCCAGCTCCCTGAGATTTGAAGGGTGCCTTCTCCAAACTGCCATTTTCAGATCTCTCCACAAGTGTTCTATGGGATTCAGGTCTGGACTCATTGCTGGCCACTTTAGAAGTCTCCAGTGCTTTCCCTCAAACCATTTTCTAGTGCTTTTTGAAGTGTGCTTTGGGTCATTGTCCTGCTGGAAGACCCATGACCTCTGAGGGAGACCCAGCTTTCTCACACTGGGCCCTACATTACGCTGCAAAATTTGTTGGTAGTCTTCAGACTTCATAATGCCATGCACACGGTCAAGCAGTCCAGTGCCAGAGGCAGCAAAGCAACCCCAAAACATCAGGGAACCTCCGCCATGTTTGACTGTGGGGACCGTGTTCTTTTCTTTGAAGGCCTCGTTTTTTTTCCTGTAAACTCTATGTTGATGCCTTTTCCCAAAAAGCTCTACTTTTGTCTCATCTGACCAGAGAACATTCTTCCAAAATGTTTTTGGCTTTCTCAGGTAAGTTTTAGCAAACTCCAGCCTGGCTTTTTTATGTCTCTGGGTCAGAAGTGGAGTCTTCCTGGGTATCCTACCATAGAGTCCCTTTTCATTCAGACACCGACGGATAGTACGGGTTGACACTGTTGTACCCTCGGACTGCAGGACAGCTTGAACTTGTCTGGATGTTAGTCGAGGTTCTTTATCCACCATCCGCACAATGTTTCGTTGAAATCTCTCGTCAATTTTTCTTTTCCGTCCACATCTAAGGAGGTTAGCCACAGTGCCATGGGCTTTAAACCTATTGATGACACTGCGCACGGTAGACACAGGAACATTCAGGTCTTTGGAGATGGACTTGTAGCCTTGAGATTGCCTATGCTTCCTCACAATTTTGCTTCTCAAGTCCTCAGACAGTTCTTTGGTCTTCTTTCTTTTCTCCATACTCAATGTGGTACACACAAGGACACAGGACAGAGGTTGAGTCAACTTTAATCCATTTTAACTGGCTGCAAGTGTGATTTAGTGATTGCCACCACCTGTTATGTGTCACAGGTAAGTAACAGGTGCTGTTAATTACACAAATTAGAGAAGCATCACATGATTTTTCAAAGGGTGCCAATACTTTTGTCCGGCCCATTTTTGGAGTTTTGTGTAAATTGATACTTGATTTGACTTTTTTTTCTTTCTCTTTTGTGTTTTTTTATTGCAAGCAAAATAAATGAAGATATTACTACCAAAACATTTGTAATTGCAATCATTTTCTGGGAGAAATTGAGCATTATCTGACAGAATTGCAGGGGTGCCAATACTTTTGGCCAGCACTGTATATTGACAGAATGATCAGCCCAGACCCATGGTACAATCCCAACTTCTTTAGTATGTGCATCATGTGACCCATGTTATCAGCGTCCCAGGCCAGTTAAACTCAGAGGGGCTGGAAAATGCCCCACTAATATGCAACTCAAACCTTAGACATGTGTGTCCTGAGCTAGACAAAAAACTGAACTGAAGTATGACAACAGCTGTATAAAAAACAAACAAGTTGAGGTCTTTTCCCCAAATTAACAGGGACTGTTTACCATACCAACATCTTTCAAGCTCACAACAAAGAGGGAACTGGCAGTGCAAAAAGTAAAACAAAAACTGACAATTTTTCCATTTAATGTCTTGATGTTTTGTATATTTATTGTCTTTTAACTTTTCACAACATAAAAAGGGACCTTGCCAATATTCAGTCCATTCAAGGAGTATATGTATGAAATGGTTTAAAAAGTTAAAATATAAAACATTTTTCAGGACTTTTGAGGACATCGCAATTGTGAAAAATAAGGTATTCTTATGGATCACATTTTAGATGACTGCTTTTGCCTGGAAATTGGGATATCAGTACATACTGGTCAGTCCAGATGCATTAAAATAGTCTCAAAGGGTCTGAAACACACATGGTCCTGACTGGACCACATCTACACCTCACCCACAGACTGGCAGCCAAGCTAGACCATGACTGGGTGACTGCATAATTGCAGAAAATCTTAATGATTTTCGCTATAAGAGAGCGTGCAACCCTATGCCCAAATCAAGTAACAAAGAGAGAGACCAACTGGCATTGTATAAAAAGATTTAATTTCAGTAACCACAAAAAAATTAACTGGACCCACGATTACAGGTAGATTCCGTAAGAGTTGCAATTGGGAGCCAAGTTTTAAAACACACATGGGGGGATTTAAATTCAAAAATACATGAGCAAAGAGTGCGTGTGCGTGCATGGAGGAATTCCCAACACTGGGCTGGTGGATTCATCTGGACTGCTCAACTAGAGAGAGAGAGGGAGAGAGGAGGAGAGGGGACTGTTAGCTCACATGGCACTGAGATAACCCCTCCCATTATCAGCAGGCCATATTACATCATTTGCTAAACACAGAGAAGCCGTGGAGGCATCTCAAACATGACTGGCACTGCACCTGCCATCTTGGCTGTCACATAAGCACTTATGTCAAGACTATAGGTCAGACCCTATCCATGGGACAACACACTGCTGCCTGTAAGGCTGGTGAGGTTAGTCCTGCTAGGGGTGGGAAAGCCACATAGCTACTCCAGGTGGACCACAGCAGGCAGGACAGGAAATCAACCAATTTCTAATAATTCCCGGAAAGGCTCAAACCACCATGCACTAGGGTGCTTTCTCCACCTCTGAGCGCTCTTTATGCAGAGTACCCATTTATGTGGTGCGGCTATATCCCGATTTGTTCCTGTGATACAGTTGGCAATGCCCCCATAACCCTAAAAAGGATCTCCTGAGCCATGTGACAGCAGGCTAAACAGTGTTGCTGGGGCTTACTATAGGTGGAGATGTCGATCTCTTCTGGCAGCTCAGCTACGTTGACCTCAAAGCGGTCCTGCACATCATTCAGAGTCTTGGCGTCCGTCTCATCCGACACGAAGGTCACAGCCAGCCCCTTTGTGCCAAACCTGCCAGCGCGGGCAACCTGATGGGTGGGGAAAGGGGCGGGTGAGCAGCATGCAGGCAACCAATCACCATTCATGCCCATATCCTCTACATCTGCTGTGTGCCAAAAACCATTTCAGACTGCTCCTTTCCTGTTGTGTTTGGGGGCATTATGATGATTCATGCTGATGCATTGCTACAAAAGCAAAATAGCTGTATCTATGCTACACGGGGAAAATGGATCGGCACCATGTCCAGCCAGCCTTACCCTATGCAAGTAGGTGTCTGAGTCCTCGGGCATGTCGTAGTTGAAGACGATGTTGACACGCTCAATGTCCATCCCTCGGCCAAACAGGTTGGTGGCTACAAGGATCCGCCGCTGAAAGTCCTTGAACTGCTGGTACCGGGACAGCCTGCAGGAGGGACATGGCCAATGCGGGGCAAACAGGAAGGCACGTTTACCACAGCATGGCAGAGAGGGGGGATTGGGAGGCCTTCCCTCACACACTCTAGCCACAGACGGACAGTACAGCAGAGAGTATTCTACTGGGAGAAGCATCACAGAAGCCTGCTTTACCTAATGCTGGATCATTACTTCCTAGTGGCTTGTCAGGCACCTTTGCCTTACTAGGCTACCGGTGATGCACACAGTTCTGTTCCCACCATGGTACATTTTGCAGTAAAGGCCTCGCTAAGCACACACAGCTGCACCATGCTGGCAGGTACATGTCTCACCTCTCCTCCTGGGCCATGCCTCTGTGGATGGCAATCGCAGGGAAGTTCTGCTCTACCAACAGCTGGGACAGAGCCACACAGCGCTGCACTGACTTCACAAAGATCACCACCTAGAAACAGAGGACAAGATTCATTACACCTCCTTCAGAAAGCTCACTACATACAAAAAGAACAAGGGTTACTGGTGGTACATGGTCCTGTGGAGGGCAACATTTTGTGGAAGTGATCTTACCTGATTGAACTCCAGCACATCCAACAGGTCAAACAGCTTGCGGTTCTTCTCACTGTCCTTCAGTTTGCAGTAGTACTGCTGGAGGCCATGGAGAGTGAGCTTGGTCTCGTCATCCACAAATACCTCCATTGGCTGATAAGAGTGTGGGAGGGGCTGCAGTCAGACTTGCTTTGCTTCAGTTAAAAGACAACCTACACAAGCCTACTTGGGTACAAGCATCAGCCAACCACATAACACTCAGCTGGGAGGAGGTACACAGGCTAAGGCAGGGAACTTTCTGAGTTCAGCTCCAGTGGAGCTCTTGACTGGATGGGTTAGGGTGCTGAAGTAAGTGATTCACACTCTCACCCAGAGCGACATGCACTCCTTACGACTTAAATTCTATCCACTTACACAACTGGGTATGTACTGAAGAAACAATAAATGTAGAGTTGCAGTGGCCATCTAAGAGCTGAAATGGCAACCTTTGGTTTATGAGCCCTGCTCCTTAACACTGCACCACAGCACAGTCTTTAGTGTAATAATCAATTCAATGACATGATGTGGTTAAGAGCTGGGACAGAACCAAAACCAGGAACATCTCAGTCACTGTCGCCACTGGCCTTACAGCTACTGGATGCACACTGCGTTTCTGTGGGGACCCACATACTCACGTCTTGCATGAACTTGCGGCAGACGGGCCGAATCTCCTTGCTGAGCGTGGCGCTGAACATCATGCACTGTTTCTCATGAGGCGTAAGCCTGAAGATGTCCTGCACGTCACGACGCATGTCTGCCAACAGAGAGGGAGTGCTCAGCGCAGCAACCCATACACAGAGAGGGAGCACTCAGCATAGCCACTGCTAAGGGGGACCTGACATTAAGCACACAAAAGATGTACACATCTTCCTCATACTACTGCACTGCATGTGTCACAAGACAAAAGAACATGAGTAAAAGCTTACCGTATTATGAGGATTATGGACTTTTAGTAAGCTAAGCGCTTTGGAACGTTCTGGAGAAAGCTGTTGGTTACACCAAACAAATGGCAACTCATTTGTTAAACCTGCCAATCAGTAATACACCTGCCCAGTAAGAGTGTTCTTATCCAACTTGGACAGATGAACCAGATAAAAGAGAATGTGGCAGTGAGCTCAGCGAACAGACACCCCAGGGCAGGTGGGAGGGCGAGTGGGTGGGACTCACCTAGCTGTTCCAGCATCTTGTCGCACTCGTCCAGGACGAAGTGCTTGACGTTCTTGAGATTGAGTGTCTTGTTGCGGATGAGGGCAAGGATGCGCCCTGGCGTTCCCACAACAATGTGGGGGCAGCTCTTCTTCAGGACCTCCTCATCCTTCTTGATGGACAGGCCACCAAAGAAGACAGCCGCCTTCACTGTGGGCATGTACTTGGAGAAGCGCTCATACTCCTTGCTGATCTGGAAGGCCAGCTCACGTGTGTGGCACATTACCAGCACAGACACCTAGAGGAAAGACAACGCCAAACGCTGATCCCAGAACAGCAGAGCCACTACCGCACAATAACTCAACCCTTCACGACACAATCAAAATTCAATTAGCTCACAATTTTTCAAACTGTCCTGGTTCTACCCTGTGTAGTTTTTTGCTCAAATCTGACTCAGAACAAATCTGCTGAATGCCTGAGCACTATGGCCCAGGTACAATGATGATGGGGAGACAGTCCATCTCTCTGGAGAACGTGCAAGTCCCCCCCTGCGCGATTAACAGCGGATGTCACAGATGCAGGACATGCAAACACCACAAATTGAGGAACAGCATCGGGCACTCCAAACAAAAAAAAAAAAAAAAAAAAAAAAAGTTTGCCTTAGTTTCTCATAACCTCACATGAAAACATTCAAGAAAGTGTTTTGAGGACTTACATCTATAAACTAGTTTTTACAAAGAGTGTTGATTGTGCTATAATCCCATTTGCCTCTGACCTTTGTTTTCTTACAAACAGTTTCAATAACAAGTGGTCCCTCATGTTCAACACCTGGGACCCATGTGTGCTTCAATGGGTCTATTAATCCAAAAAAAAAAAAAGAGAGAGAGTTTTCACCAATTAACCCTCTTTTAGAAAGCTCTGGCAAATGCACAACATCCAGTGCTTTGTGATAAAATGCAACATAAAAAACAACTATATCATCAAATTGTAATACTATATTTAAAAATGTTGCCAACACTCTAGCACAGATTCATGAGGACTGGCCATGTTTCAGAACTAAATAGAAACAGGAATAAATGGGGGATTCCACACGTAACACTGCCATCAGGTTTGGCTGGGAGAGGCGAGACACTGACCTGTCCATCAACGGGCTCTATCTGCTGCAGGGTGGCCAGTACGAACACGGCAGTCTTCCCCATTCCAGACTTGGCCTGGCAGAGGATGTCCATGCCCAGGATAGCCTGAGGAATACACTCGTGCTGGACTGAAAGATACACACAAACACTTCAGTACTCCCACAGCAGGCCGAACATCCAAGATGCCCGACTGCCATGCAACCTCGCACAAAGCTCATTCTGAACACAATACTTGGAACAAAATGTCTGGAATGGAAGGGGTGGCAGTGTAGCATAGTGGTAAAGGAGCAGGACTTGTAACTGAAAGGTTGCCGATTCGATTCCCCACTGGGATACTGCTGCTGTACTCGTGGGCAAGGTACTTAACCCATAATTGCCTCAGTAAAATATCCAGCTATATAATTGGATAAAATTGGAAAAAACTATAATGCAAGTTGCTCTGGATAAGAGTGTCTGCTAAATGCCAATCATGTAATAATGTAATGGAATTCAACAAGCACTCCAAAAGGAGAATATTTCCAAATCCTGAATTTATGACCTTGAACAGCTTAATGTAGTGCTCACAGATCAAAACAGTGAACACACACCTACAATACCAACCAGAACACATGATTAAATATGCATGGGTGCTGGTTGGAAGTGCAAGTGCAAGTGCTGACAATATTCCTTACAGCATAGTAAAAGCAACACAACTACTCCCAGCATTCACAATCCTCCATAACCTTATGAACAGACAGGCACACACATACAATCATCTACGACTAAAAGAGGGCGCATTGTCTCTGTTAAAGATGGCAAACCACATCATTCACTGATCCCAAACCGTCCACGGCTCGCAGGCATCCATCCCATACACCCCCTCCCCCGTCTAACCTTCGGAAGGATGCTCGAAACCACAGTCCACGATGGCCCGCAGCAGTTCGGGTTTGAGTAGGAAGTCTCGGAAGCCGGAGCTGTGTATGGAGACATAAGAGCCCTTGACCTCTTTCTTCCCCGCCGGGACCGCGCTCTCCGGAGCTCCCTGTGGCTCCTCGTCTTCCTCGTAGTCAAGCAGCTCATTCTCAACGTCATTCTCAGCCATGCTGCCACAGGGGAGGGCAAAAACACATGGCCTTTCACAATTCCACTCATATTTTCCTTTACCCACTGACAACCACTGTTTAATACACATTAAACAGATGCGGCAAATACTAATGAAATACAAACAAATCATGAAATGTTTGAAAGAATACACCGAGAAGACGTTACAGGCCATCATTTAATGTAACAAAACCACCTGTGTGTCATGCTTCGATGTCGGCATTGTCGACATTGACACCACAGAATGACAGAACGGGTTTGTACAATGTCACTGGTCAACCATCCAGTCTTTGTTAATCCTACTAGCTAAAACCGATATGTGGACATTAGCTGACTGGCTAACTGTGGTAACTTGTCTCAGTCGTTTTCCAAGGACAGCATACGTCGAATGACGAAACTCGGATAACTTGGCTAACTAGGCCAAAGACCATTGGATGCTAGCTTGTATCAGAGACAATCCACCTCTATTACGTCACCGACATATTTAGATAATTAGCAAACCACAAAATTCACAGATTGCATCTAACTAGATGTAAAGTGTAGCTAGCTGCAGCGGTGAATGTGGCTTAACTTGGCAGGTTGCTAACCATCTTAGCTGGCTGGCAAAATCCTGTCGTTACGATAGTTTAGCCAGTTCGCTAGGCGCCAAACCTAAGATGCATTCGAGGACGTATGGCTAAAAAAGAGAGATTGAATGAGGCGAACTATTCAACCAATATTACCAAGACAAAGATAGCTCTAGTCAGACAACTAACAAGGTTTTCTAGCATGGTACCAAGCTACTCGTTTTGATTCCCCGCGTTTAAGTATCTTGACTTGCTAGCTATAGTCAACATAGCTGGTGATGGCATATGTACTTAGATAACAACTAAAATTACAGTGCATTTTACTCAAATAGCTCCCTAACAAACCGAATACGTTGATAATACACGTTTCGATCACTTAAGTCACAGCTGGTTATCGCTTGACTAAGTTAACTAGCCAATTATGAAAACAAGGTTGATAATGACTGCCTTCCAAACAATGGAATCCCCCCCCTCCCTTTCATTCAAACATCATATTGAGTGACTGCGTGGCTTGCCAGCCATTTAGATGTTGAATAACACATAATGAAAGGCATTTTTAAATGTTCCTTTACATTTGGTGCCGAAATAACTCAAGGTACCCACCTAGGCACATTATAGCTATATGGATAGCCAGCTATCGTTAGCTACATGTAAGAAAAGCCGGTTTGTTCGCATCGTTAAGCAAGCTATGTGTCGCTAAAACGTTATTTTTAACATTCACCTGCACTAACGCCATGTAAACTGAAAGCTACTCTCAACACACAAACAATGACTGCGATGTGTTTACAAATCTCTAATACTCGATTCTTACCTCACGATGATACTACAAACTCAGCTCCGACTATCACTTCTACAGCTCACATGGGTAGGCCTCAATTTTATACATACTGCCGGAACTACCGCCTTCAACAACTCTACTGTTTCCATTGGCGGTATCAAACGGTAGTCGTTCCGATGTTCCAAAATGCCCTTGCCTGATAGGTTCTTGCGTCTGCCAGTTATTCAGCTGTATTGGAATCATTGTAGCGCTTGAGCGGTAGACGTGATTTACATTACCCGATCTACTGGTAAATACTTGTGTTTTCAAGTTTAACATACACGATTTAACATTGCATCTGAGAAGTTAACAATATTTATTTACAAAAAGAGATCTCTACATGGCTCTGGTTTAAGAGTTTACCCAACATCTTAAAAACCTGTCGAGATGGCATTTTTACTTTTTAGATGGTCAGTTTGTTAACCTGATAAAAACGAGGAAGAAATTAACACTTATTTATGGTACTGACGGTACTGTAATTAATTGCGTATGATCCAATTCAATTCAATTCAATTCATTTTTATTTGTACAGCGCTTTTTACAACACAAGTTGTCACAAAGCAGCTTTACATTGTTCCCAGGCCTGAGATCCCCTGAGAGCAAGCCTAAGGCAACAGTGGCAAAGAAAAACTCCCTATCAGGAAGAAGCGGGGGGGCCCATCTGCTTCTGGCCGGCACTGGGCAGATAGAGTTAAAGACAAGTTATGCAATGTACTTTAAAACATTTACGATTGATAGACAATAGTAGTTAACAGTAGAGCAACTATAAGAATGTCTCCTAGGATGTCCGGTTCTTGGAACGCAGTTGGCTTTGATGGGCAGTGCAGTGAGGTAGCAGGCATGGAAAACGGGATGAGACGCTTGGGCTACAGCTCCGGACAGGACCCGGAGCAGGGATAGGAAGCAAACAGAAAACAGTGGTTAGTGGATGATAAGAATGGCAGGGGTGTAGAACAGAGAGGCGGGAGAGGAGGGGCAGTGAAAAAGGTGCCAGTGTGCAACAAGGAAAAAACCCCGGCAGGCTAACATTATGGCAGCATACCTAGGGGACGAGAGGCAGGGGACCGGCATAGTCATGAGGGCGACCCTAAGACAGTCAACACCAGATCGTGGCACAGAGTCCATGAATGCAATGACCACTTAGTCCACCAGAGACTCTATGATCCATGCCAGCACCAGGCCATGTCCCTCAGCTGAAGGATTTACTATATAGATATGGTTTGAGCCTAGACTTAAAGGTGGAGAGAGAGTCTGTTCCCTGAATCTCGGTTGGTAAGCTGTTCCACGGGACAGGGGCTTGATAGGAAAAGGCTCTACCGCCTACAGTAGTTTTGCCCACTCTTGGAATGATGAGAAGCCCGGCATTTTGAGAGCGAAGGGCTCTCTGCAGAAGATACGGGTGAAGAAGGTCCTTAAGATAGGGAGGGGCAAGCCCAGTTAAAGCCTTAAATGTGAGTAAGAGTATTTTAAAAACGATCCGGTATTTAATAGGTAGCCAATGGAGAGAAGCCAGAACTGGGGTAATGTGCTCAAAGCGTTTAGTTTTAGTTAAGACTCAAGCAGCTGCATTTTGCATAACTGTATAACTGAGTGTCATCCGTAACAGTGGAAATTAATGTCATGTTTACGGATGATATCGCCAAGAGGCAACATGTATAACGAGAAGAGCAGAGGCCCAAGCACAGATCCTTGAGGTATACTATATCTTACTCTGGAACGAGCGGAGGATTTGTTGTTAATGGAGACAAACTGATATCGTTCTGATAGATAAGACCTAAACCAAGATAGGGCCTGTCCACTTATGCCAACCAGGTTTTCGGGGCAGTTGAGGAGGATACGATGATCGATGATATCAAAGGCTGCACTTAGGTCTAGCAGCACAAGAAGAGAGATACAGCCATTGTCACAGGAGAGTAGAAGGTCGTTTCTACTTTCAGAGCACTTTCAGAAGAGCGGTTTCCGTACTGTGGTGAGGCCTAAATCCGGACTGAAAAACTTCCAAAATGTTGCTAGAGTGTAAAAAGACACAGAGTTGCTTTGATACTGCTTTTTCCAGAATTTTTGAGAGGAATGGAAGGTTCGAGATGGGCCTATAGTTTGACAGGTCATTGGGATCAAGATTGGGCTTTTTCAGAATAGGCTTGATAACTGCTACTTTGAAGGGCTGAGGTGCGTGTCCAGACGTAAGGGAGGCGTTGATAAGATTTAATAGTGGTATGCCAATTGCAGGCAGTAGCTATTTTAGGAAGCCAGTTGGTATGGGGCCAAGTTGGCTGGTAGAGTTATTAGATGAATTGATAAAAGAAGAAAAGTCACTAAATTCAATGGGTATAAAAGAGTCAAAGCGTGAGGCGGGCCTAATAGACATACCTACATAATCTGGAATGGGACTGGCCAGGCAGCAGGCAGAAGTCGAAGAAATTTATAAGAAAAGTATAAGAAATTAGCCTTTTGAAAAAATAACAATGTCACCAGTACCACCATTTTTTGCAGAAATACACAGCAATGTAACGTCTACATAACAGCACATGGTATTGGTGGCAGTGTAGCATAGTGGTTAAGGAGCAGGACTCGTAACCGAAAGGTTGCCGGTTCAATCCCCGCTGGGACACTGCTGCTGTACCCTTGGGCAAGGTACTTAACCCACTGGTGCCTCAGTAAATATCCAGCTGTATAAATGGATAACATTGTAAAGAACTGCGTCTGCTAAATGAATAAATGTAAATGTAGTGTAGCAGAGCTGAAGTAATAGCTCGTGTGAGTCCTGCGTAAAAAGCCCTAGGTAGCGGGTAGCGGGTAGCAGGTAGCCGAGCGGTTGCAGCGGCTACGTCACTCCCCCGAGACCTGGTTAAGTAGCGTTGTTGCCGACATGTTTAGGGCAATTTGTCTTTAGCTCAACTTTAGCCGACCCACATAACATCATATTAAATACACAACGCAGCGAGATCCCACCCGTTATAGTAGCTTTGCAGCTCCTGTTGTAGATGCTAACAACCAAACGTGGTCACTCTCGGCGGTTTTCAAAGAAAACTCACATACAAGCTCGTATTTTAACTTTTCCTTAATTCCTCATTCAGTTATTAATTCACTGATTTATTTGGAAACGCCACCAATGAAGGCCAGTAGTAGAGGATTCAGAACATTTTTTAACAATTCCATCTATATCCAGTTAACATCGTGCAGTGTCTAGGTGGCGGAATAATATATACATGTACAGGTGCGAATTAACTGGTTGCTGGTCTACTTGATGTAACTTGTTGTTCCCTTTTTAAACAAAACTATGCCAATAAATGATTTTGCCGTTTAAACTTGCAAGACTACGTTCATGTTCAAGACATCATTTTAAAAAGACTTTAATCATGTAGACGTGATAAATTAATTTCATTATATCTAATCAGACAGTTCATGACTGGACATACATGAACGAAAGGCAATAATATAAAATGGCCAGACTGCCAAAAATGATTTCCTGTTACTCTAATTGAGACCAAAGATAATTCTGTGTTATTCCGATCATTCTTGCAGTCTTGCCTTACATTCATGCATGTCCAAGTCATGAATATTCACCCACATCACAGTAAGAGGACCCATTTGCCATGCTTATAATATAATAACATATATTACAACTTATAACTTATAATACTTATAACACAACTTATAATAACATAAAAACATTTTGTTTAGCTATCCATATTTGACACTGGGATGGACTTAAACTGGCTGAGAGTAGCCTGTATCATTAAATGTGTTATGCATTGCTTGGAACTAAGTGGCTTCCAGTTGTAGCACTGTAGATCATACATCTCCCAGCTGAGGTGGGGATTAAAAAGGGGGACTATATTGTTGACATTTACCCCTGTAAACTATTTTCAGTTGATTATTAATTAAATATTGCATGATTTTCAAACAGAGAAAAACAATTATGAATAATGATATAAGGGTGTTACCTAAATGAACCAATAAGATATTTAACTGAAATAACACTCAACAGCAAAAACATAATTGAACAGTCCAGAAGAAGTACATAAACATTAGTTCAGATGTGCACACTTAAATTTAGTATAGCAAGTAGCTGTAAAAAATACATTTACAAAAGTTTCTGAGTAAAACTAATTAATGTTGTTGTATTAGAAGCATAATCATTGAAGTACTTTGTGTAATACAGTGGAATGACACTAACAGCTTATTCTTTCTTCCAGCCCTTACTTGGCTAAAAGTCTTTAGCGAAACAGTTTGCTGAAGGTAAATAATTTTTACACATTTCTGAGTTTAAAGCAGTATGCATATGATCTAGTTAGAACTCCAAAGGCAACATTTCTGACTACTTGTGTGCCTCAGAGGCAAAACATTCAACCAGCAGGGGGCATTGCAACATAGAGGGAAACTAGAAACAACACTCCCCTCTCCACATGTAATCCAGTCCAGCAGATACTGAGTGGGTGCCAACTCTCCAAATAGCCTTCCTCCTGAAAAAAGAACGTCAATGGCCTTTTTCTGCTCTTTCACAGAACCATAGCATTTGGAGCCTCCAGCAGCATTCAGATGCAGTGAACGGGCAGCTCCATAGTGACGGTAGCTGCTGGCATTTCAATGGGATGTTTTGTGAGCTCCCTTTCCTTAGTCACAAGAATAATGCACAGCTTATGTCCTTTTGAAGGTATGAACATTTGACTAAGGATGAACTTGTTTCTCCAGTTTACATTTAACATTTACACATTTTACATTTACATTTATTAATTTAGCAGACACTCCTATCCAGAGTGATTTACAAAGTGTATTCCATAGGGTTAGGTGATTAAGTTTGCAGATACTGAACCTTTAGTTTCATCCTTGAATGTAGTGCCATTGTGGGAAACATTGCCACAATGGGAGTAGGTGATGACATAGGGTGCATTATTACTGCCAATTTCCAGCCATGCTACTGCAAAAGGCTGAAATGCCATAAGGTTTTTATTTTCTGTGCTTAAAGTATAGTCCACCAGATTTCATTAGTGTTACTATGGGGAGAGTGAGAGTTTGGAGAACCCAGGGGTAGTCTGAACAGGTGGTGGTTGAGTCTGAGCCAGAAAATTGACAGTGATTCTGCAGGTCTGACATTTATGTGGAGTTCATTTTAACACTTAGGGGCAAGAGTAGAGAGGGGATGTGATCAAAATGAGTGATCCTTCCAGGAGGGGGCAGAATACAGGAGCATGATGATGATTGATTGTAAGCTGGGGGTGCAGTTTTTGTCACAATTTGGCAGGCTAGAACCAATTGAATTTAATTTGAGTTATAAAAGCTACCAAATGCTGAGAGAAGAGAGAGGGGCGATATGAAAGTATATTAGTTGGTTGCAGATCAATCAGCCATAGAGGAGTTCAGTTTTAGAGAGCCTGAGCTTCACGTGTTTGCTTGTCAGTAGTTGAAAGGGAGAGACAGAGTTCATCTATATACAAGTGGTAGGGAAACTATGAAAGGAAATGATTGATCCCAGGATTTTATATGAAGGGAGAAGAGGAGAGGACCAATGACAAATCCCCGAGGGATTCCTGTGGCAGGGCAGTTAGACTTTGAGACAGAATCATGCCATTGTATGTACAGTGCCGTCCACCGACAGATTCATCCATTTTATTCGTTCAACTTTTACGGACAGTAATGGGTAAATCGCATTTAATATGACACGCGATCTCACGGAAGTGATGTTGCAGTTTTAAGACCTCTCACCCAACCAAAAACAGCTACAGTAAACAGGAAATGCCCCCTGCAGCGATGCTAGTAAAAACCGGGTGCATTCTCTTGCTCTCTTTCTTGCTTCTCTTTCTCTTGCCTTGTACGTCCGAAGAAGACGGACGTACCGCTCACGCTTTCTTGCTGCGTGCGTCCGAAGAAGACGGACGCATCACTCACTCTCTCCCGAAGGCCGCACCACGCGGACGGGACACGGAAAGCAGATTCTCCAAGCTAGCGACGAATTGCTAGCGGAGATCAATAACGCAAGCGCCGAGTTTCAGCGCCAGCGATCAGAGCAGCGCGAACTAGCCGGAGACAAAGGTGCGACGGGATCCACCTCAACGCATCTCCCGAAAGAAACCCTCATCCAGACCGAACCAGACCAGCCCTGGCTCCCCGACGACGGAACCGCCAGCGAAACTATCCACGGAACCGTAAGATTGGAACCTCATTTCATGAGCTACAGTAGGCTGTTAACCCTGGGCATAGGACTTTGCATAGCTAAACATCCGATTGTTAGCTACATCGATGAATGTTGTACATCCGTGTGTTTCAAATCATTACGAGTAATGTAACTAGCCATGTTTCGTTGTTCCTAACTGATTTGTCACACACTATTCACTGCGCATCGTTAGTTAAGATACCACACAGAGACGTAGAGTCTTTGCATGCGTATCGTTTTACTAACCCCGCTATCTCCTTTTAATCCGCACAGAATAACCCCACGATTATCAATCGTCCGAACATATCCTGTACCAAACAGACGTTATGTTCGTTCACACATGCACATAGGCAACTCAAACTCGCCGCCACACGCATGTTCCATTGTCCTCTTTGAACACGTGTGTCCAGCAAGCACGCGCAGCACACGCGCCACTCAGAACAAAGGAACACACACACACACGCTCATACACTCGCACAAGACGTTCACGCAAATCTACACATCAGTGTAAATACGTACACGTGCTCCATTTACTGTACATACATGTGCCTTCCGACTCTTTTATATTTCAATAAATGCCTTATTTTTCCAAGGTTGTGTGTTGTAATGTTACACGTGGAATGAATATCGCCAAGCTCTGCTGATCAGAATTCTAAAGACCTTCACCTCCTTGTTAAATCATCAGTGTTATTTTAGTTTAATTAATTTAATTATTAATTGAAGTTCCAAATTAATAGTTTAGTATATTTTATGAGACTGATATACGAAACGAATTTGAGACTGATATTTTATTTTAACCACTATGGTAGACGCCATATTCTGTATGGTGCCTCCATGTGTTTAATTTAATTACCCCAAACATAATTGGTACCTCATGTAAGGATATTCCTTACACATAAATGGTACCCCCCTCAAATCATAGGCGTTGTCCCTACATAATTGGTATTGCCCCTGTGAGGAAGACTAACTTACCCCTACACCATGCTACCCAGTAGGAATGGGCAGAGAGGTAGGGAGAAAACGACCTGTGGGCAGTGCCTGAAAAACCCATTTTAGCCAAGAGGACCTGATAGTCAGCTGTTCTAAAAGCAGTAGATACATCAAGGAGGATAAGTGGGGAGGACATGGTTACATGTCTAATATGACATGACATCTGATATGAAATTCCAAGCCCTGGGAAAATGGAGAAGTCCAAACCCCTGACAATAAAATGGCTGCTCCCCCGCAGCATGGCTGGAGAGGTGTACAGAGGAGTGTTGAAGGGCCTGCACAGAGTGCACATCCACATCTGTATATCTATATCTGCATCTGCATCTATATCTCTATATTTTTATCTGCATCTATATTTGTGACTCCAGAGCAGAGAGGAAACTCCACTGGGCTGTAGAGAAAGTAGGGAAAATGTCCAAATCTGGTTGAGAGTGTCCTTCTGTGGAGGTGCTTGGGAGGGTGTTGGGCTTCAAGAGGAACTCTCTGATGTGGGGAGGCAGGGAAAAGAGCAGCCAATCCTCCACCAGCAGGCCACCCCCACGCAATCCCACACAACTCCCCAGCTCTGCAGGGAGGGCATCCATGCTGTTCCCCCGCAGGTCCAGCTGGGACAGCTCGTGAAGGGCCCACTGGCCAGGTGGCAGGGCAACCAGGGAGTTGTGGGCCATGTTGAGGGTGCGTAGGTGCATGCAGTGGGTGAATAGCGCCGGGGGCAGGCTCTCCAGCCGGTTCCCGCTCAGGTCCAGCTCGTTCAGCAGCAGCAGCGATCCCACGTCAGGGGGCAGCTCCTCCAGCAGGTTCCCTGTCAGCAGGAGGCGCCGCAAGTGGTGAAGGGTGAAAAGTGCGGGAGGCAGTTTCTGCAGCTGGTTGTGCCCCAGGTCTAGAAGCTCCAGGGCTCGCAGCATGCCCACACTGGGAGGCAGGGTCAGCACGCGGTTGTGGGCAAGCCTCAGACAGGTGAGCCGGCGCAGGTGCTGCAGACCCAGGAGGCCCTCCAGCGTGCGCAGCCTATTGTGCCGCAGGTCAAGGCAGCGGAGGCTGGTGAGGGCCAGCAGGGGGGAGGGTAGGCGTTCCAGCTGGCAGCCCTCCAGCTGCAGTTCGGCCAGGCCGGCGGTGCGCCGAAGTGCCGTCAGCACCAGCAGCCGTGCCCCATCGTTGTGGATTTCCAGTCGGAGCAGGCTACCCGCCACCTCAGCCAGCTCGGCTGGCACACGCTGCAGCGCCCCCCGCAAGGCCAGCACCCGCAGGTGCCGCAGCTGCCTCAGGCTGCCTAGCACCCAGCCCCGTCCTGACCCACCCTCCCCTCCCAGCCGGCCAGTGAGGTGCAGCTCCTGCAGGCCCCGCAGAGTGTAAACCCAGCTGGGGATCTCTGTGGCCAGGGTAAAGGTGAGATATAGGGACTCCAGGCGATCCTGAAGCACCAGCAGGGCCGCTGGCTCCACCACAGCAGGGCAGTGGTACAGGTGCAGCTCCCTGTAGGGTAGACACCTGTCACTACAGAGCAACATTTCTGCTGCTCCACTGTAGCACACACTGTCAGAACACCAGTCACAGCCATCAGCTGTCTACCCAGACACTACCCATCACTGGCTAGACAGGCACTGGGGGAATGAAACAGACCACACAACTTGAATGCATTCATATGAAATGGCTGGGCTACTCTGAGTTAGATTATGTAACAGTGCACTGTTGTACCTAAGTGAGGTTGCAACTGTGTCAGTTTTCAAAGTGAGCTGCCTACTCCCTTGACATAAAACTGAAAAAGAATGTGAATTTGGACAGCCTTTGAAGGCAGTGTTTATGTCAACATCTAATGCCATCTTAGGTGTGCGTGGCATGCAAGAGACCACAGCGCAGCTTCAGGTATTTGATAGACTGAGATAACATTACTAATCTATATAATTTCCATTGAATAGTTGCATAAATCAGAATGATAAGCAACTAGCAAGATGTCTAACCTTCGCTCTAATTAAGGAATGAGTTATCTCCAGCAGCTCAGGACAGAGTTGTTAATAACAATTAACAGTGATTCGTAGTGGCTTTTACTTAGCTAACTGAAATAAAAGCCTCTGTGCCTTCTCTAATCCCTGGAGCAGATGCAAATAGAGCTATACTATGTATATAGCTAGCCTTAAGCAACCTAATCATAACTAGCTAGCTAGATTATAGTAATCACAGAAAGCATGTGGCTAGCTAGCTAATAAACTGACGGTAAGATGACTAACATTACATAGCTAGCTTCAATATAAACTAACTAGCTAATAAAGTTAGTCCTCCACTGACAATAACATGAGTACCCATTAGCTAGCTACAACTCACTAGCTGACATTAATATTGCTGCTGACATCTATTCATAGTGATATTACAAAGCAGTAAATACAGATTATACAACAGCCAGATTAATTTGTTATTGCCTTCTAAACATTACACACATTTAAAAACAGAATGATTGTCCGCCTCTCATTTGGGTATCACCTCGGCTGCTATTTTTTCAAAAATATTGTAGAATGTTGCGTGAGCCACAATGTTTTCTCAGATTGCCTTATTTTTGAAGGAAGCATTGTTTGTGTTCTTCATGTTCACCCAAACATAGGTACCTTAGGAGCAGGGGTTAAATTGGGCCGGGGCTCAGCCCCAGCACATAGGCCTATGCTCTTCTATGTCATCAGGGGACGCTCAGCCAATTCTTCTATCTAGCTAGTTGGGATAATGTGTCTTCAGTGAGTACACATGTAGTTGTTTCCCCATTTTTTCACTTTTCTATCTATATATTGTGGTTAGCAAGATTGTGAGGAAATGGTGACTGAAATTTTATGGGACTTTGAAAAGTCATGGAAAGGTTTGGAAATTTGAAAAGGTGTTGGCAGCCTGTGTATATTGTAATATTGTAAGATGTAAATTAATTCCAGTTTAATGTAACTATGAAAAAGACTGTCTATTCATATTACTTTGTATTATTATTCTCTCCTTTAGTGGTAACAACACCATTCCTATATTTGAAACAGATACACTTGAGAGTGCATTTACAGAAAGATTTTGTCATCTGTAGTTTTGCGCACTGCCAACAGTATCTAGAATGACTTTGAATAGTGTTTTAGTGTTCAGAGCAGAGGGTGTCTCACCTTGTTACATTTTATTTACAGTTTGTCTAATGATATCAATCAGATTTTGTAGTCTATGTGCAACCCTGAAACCACAGAGCCCCCCCCCCTTTAAATAGTGTCTTCTGATGCAGCTCACTTCGAAAATAGATGCAGCCCATGATACAGTGCACTGCCATACCTGAGTGAGGTCATGTGGGAGAGCTGTGTGGTCAGCTTGGCCTCGGTGATGAGCTCCAATTTCAGCACCTCCAGGTGGCTGAGGGAGTAGAGGGCGCAAGGCAGATGGGGCAGGGCCACTAGCTGCAGCTGGGTGCGGCCGTGGGGGTCGGTAGAGGTCATGGAGTGCAACCGTGCCTCCCCCCACTGCCGCTCCAGGTTCTCCTCCAACAGGCGCGTCTCACTGATGGGTGACAGGAAGACAGAGAGCCGCTGGGCCAGCAGGGGGTCGTACTGGTCTGCCATGTGCAGCAGGAAGGCCAGGTCATTGCACAGATCCGGGACATCCCGCATGGAGCCCCACTCCCGCAGGTGCTGGAAGGAATACCGACGCAGAGATCTGGAGGGGTACAAACAAGGAAACCTGACCCAGGGAGACTAACCTAAAACATGACCTACAAAGAAAACCCAACACATGACAAAATGTCAACACTGAACACCACCATCACATTTGTCATTCTGTTCCCTGTGAACTTGTATCCTGGCTGCACAGCTATGTGTAGCCAGGTGGTAAAAAAAAAATATATTCCCAGAGGCTACAAAGCAAGGGTTATTTTAGTTCAGGGGACTCTAGGGTTGGGAGTCAGGAGCTACAGCCTTCAGATGAGTTGCCTGTAGGAGTCAGTGAAGTCCACCCAGTAGAGATAGGAGTGGGGGACAATAGTGCACCCATTTCTGCTGTTAGGAGGAGCCAGAGAGCAACTGCAGGGGTCCATGCTAACCCCTTTCATCTGCCTAAATCGGCCTGTAATGCAGTGACTGTGACAGATATGGTCTCTCAGGTGTTGACAAGCTTGGGTGCTGCTCTGTTTTAGAAGGCCTTGTAAGGGGTAATGGGATCCCATCAGATATGTCAAGTCAATGAGGACGCTGACTTATGTTGCAGGGGAGAATGTAGCCAGGTGGTAAAGAAAATATATTCCCTGCTGGATAGGCTACAAAGCAAGGGTTGTATGTTTAGTTCAGATAACATGTTAAAATGTTGTTAGAAAAGAATTTAAGTTCATTTATTTACAGAAATGTTTTACTGAGAAAGCAGTGCACAAAGTAATGCTAGCAAGTTAACGGAAGAAGTCCAAAACTACCAGTTACAACTTTTGTCCACTTGATGGCACGGTCTGGAAAAAATGTAAGGTTGGCGAGCTGGATGCATCTCAATCTTTTTCCCATTATGGTTGAACCTGGTAATGCACACATGGAGTGAATGTGATCAGGCATTGTGCAAAATAATCGGTAAATACGCCGTAGATTATTAACATCTGACTAAAGTAAGTTTTTGTGAATAACAATATCAATGTATAGAGCTATATTTTAAGTCGATGGTTTGTCAATAAGTTTTTCTATGGAATCTCCAGAGTTCGCGGGCTGTAATAAAAGAGGTGGCTTCCCAGGCTCGCTAGCTAGTTAGCTGCATCCGTTACATTTCCCGTGCTTACTGTAACTTGGGTAGTTTTAAAGCAGAGAAATGTATGTTTTATTTCCCCTAGACCTCACTGTGAGACTTAATTGTATTCTCCTGAAACTGGAGCTAAAAACGCGGACTTTGTGACAGGAATAATTACGACGTGAGTATTGTTTTCCTGATAATTGAATACTCAGTATTACAAGTGGGCTAACATGAGACTAAAAGAATGTGTTTTGTTGTATTTTTGTTTGTCTTAAATGTACAGTTGTAAGCCCACTGCCATATTTTGTATGTTAAATTGTATGTTTTCCTAGCCTTGAAAGCTAACTTGATCAGGGGTGTGTTTTATTTTTGGCGTGAAGCTACGTTGTGTAAGCTGCTACAGAAATTGTTTCGTTGAATTTATGTGCATGTTCTAAGCACAGTTTGGTAGTAATGTATTGATGAGCTTATATATTGTTCAACTTTGTGTTGTACAGGGGAACTATATATAATCACCAATTTGATGCTATAAAGCTGCACTAACACCGCGGTGCTGCATTACCCAAATAAAAGAACCTAATTCCATAGGCTACATATGCAACATTTTTTACATTTATCCCAAAAGATGCTTTTATCAAGACCAACTTAGAGCCATTAGCCCTTTTAAATGCTTTATTGTCTGCCCAAGGGTACAGCAGTGGATCAACTGGGAACTTAATTGTAAACCATTGCATTATGAGCTGTGCTCCTTAACCATTAGCTCACGCTGATGCCTACCTGTGGCAGATCCAGGCCAGGGTGTAGATGCCCAGCACCCCGAAGATGCTGACCAAGAACACGTAGGCAAGCAGCAGCTTGCGTAAGACAGAGGCCAGGCTGTGGGTGCACTGGAAGGTGCTGTACCCTGTGAGTGCATGGGTCCGAGGCTGGCAGGTGTGGGTAAAGGAGATGGAACCCAGCAGTGGTGCTGTGTAGCTCACAATCAGCAAAAACTTCAGCACCTTGAACACAGTCTGGGCCAGGTACACCTGAGGGAGGTGGCATGAAGCTGAGCCAGCACTTCAGGAAACCATACTGAAAACTAGTGACGCCCGTTACAGTTACCCTGCTGTATGAGACATTGGGATGTAAAGAGTTCATCCAAAAAGAAAGAATGCAAAAAGAAAGTTCTTTTATGCTGGGTGTGGGTGATTCACTCACCAGATGATCACTGTTTCCCCTGCAAACAGTAGGTCTGCACTTTAAGTAGAATTGAAGGCCTGCTTTTTGACTGTAGCCCTGCCCTTTGAGTATAATTGTAGGCCATAACTTTGAACATTGGCTAATTTCATAGGTTACTCTGACATCAAAGACTTTTAAGTAATGCAGAAAAGAGAGACAATACATGTGGTAAAACAGTAAAGCTTGTAACAGTGGGCAGAAGGACAGAGGTGACAGCAATGTGGATTCACAGATGACGTACCCTGAAGATGATGTCAGAGGACTCACAGTGTGCCCGAAACCTGCGCACCCTCTCAAACAGAGCCCGTGCCTGCTCCCCGTCACTGCGGTCAAGGCTGGCAGTCTGAGGGCGGCTGTCAGGCATCACTGTTGGAGCTGGCTCTTGCTTGGAGGGGTGGGAGGGGGCAGAGAAAGACAGGGAGGACAGGGAGGAGGAGCGAGACAGGGTAGAGGGGCAGGGAGATGGGGGCGGTGCAGGGGATGTGCTGTCACATCTGACCAATGGGGGGCTGTCTGTGCCCGAGTCTAGGCTGGACTGGCCGGCTATGGAAGTTGCCCGGGAGGGTGGAGCTGAGGGCAGCGTGGGCCCACCCTCATCTCCCTGGGTGCGTGTGCTCTCCAGCCAGGCTGTGTGGGACAGTGCCCGCGATGTCCAGGGCGACTCGCAGCACTTCCCCAGGATGGCCAGAAAGTGCTCAATACGGGCGGACGTCAAGGGGAAGTGGAACCAGAAGCAGCCGCTGGCCAGCAGGACCAGGGACTGCAACAGTGCCACATAGGGGAAGTAGCGGGAATACCAGGGGAGGGCCTCGTGGTAGCACACCTGACTAATGTACATATACTGCTGGTAGTCCAGGTGCGTGCGCCGCCCTCTGGGCAGAGTCTGGGGAGGTGGGATGTGATTGGATGGGGTAGAGGTAGGGTGGGGGTCTGAGGTAAGTGAGTTCCTGGAGGGATGGAGGAGTGTCTTGGGCTGGGGGTCAGCGTGGCTGGGAGAGCTGTGATTTTGGAGCTGAGGGTATACAGGGAGGCACACCACTCCATCCCGGGAGAGCAGGAGAGTCCCAGCAAGCACAGATACCATGAGCATCAATACCACCAGGTACTCCATGAACACCTCCCACCACGGCTTCAGCAGCCGGTAATAACTGCCCTGACGGTCATGTAGAGAGGCTAGCTCTGATAAGGTAAACATGACTGGGGCAGGGCAGGTTTGTGAGGGTATAAAAATGAATGTGGGGCCAGAGACCAAAAGCAGGGGTGGAGAAGGGGAGAGGAGAGTAGTAGAGAGTGAGTCATTTTACGTGGTAGTTCAGCACAGTTTTATAAGTACATATTTATGAGTTTCTAGTCACAGGTCAAGCTTGCTCTGCTAGCTTTACAACCTCCAAACCTCACAAACAAATTGTTAAATCTGAAACGTCCCCTTAATTACATTTACCCACAAGGGCTGACACAATAGATATCACATTTTCAAGATAGCACTTTTAATGGCAACACAATAGACAACACTGTTTCACATGTTCTTACATAGTATATGGGAGAAATACAGGAGCAAAGTGTTCATTATTTAACGGGGCTTAAAGCAACACAATTTTCTGAGACTAATGTTTTTTTTTTTTGTGGGGGGATTAACAAAATAGGACAGACGTACATTTAGCGTTACCACAACAGCTTTACTGTAAATTGTAAAACAATTTGTAAATTTTGTATTACCGTGCTCAAATTAAAATTGTTTCCTTTTTTTCTTAAGTACTAGTGAAAATAAAAAGTGCAACTTCAATAAAAGTTGGTCGAGTAGCAAGATGCAGGGTCATTCCTATGTTCCCCAGCTCTATATAGCATATAATGGGAACCTAGCGGGGGTCCTATAGAGGGGGTAGGGGTGGACGTTATAAACGGTATAGAAAGTACACCGGTATGAATTTGCCCTACGGTATGGATTTTATACCATTTTGACCGGTAGAGCCCTCACAGATCTAGGTGTAACTTCATTGAAAAGACACGATACACATGTCGATACATTGTCAACGGTCTGATACATTAAAGATACATATGAAGCGACTACTAATGCTATACGATATGATTCACTCCTATTGTGATGCAGTACGATTCAAAACTATTTGATTCAACACAATGCGATTCAACGCGATACGATGCGATGCAAAGGAATATGATGCTTTGCAATTCAATATGGTATGGATAGTTTGATTTTATTTCTTTGGTTAGTCGTGCTGGCTGTGTACTTTATAGCAGCACGGCATATTTTGCAAATTGCATGCGTCTTGTCAAAATGTCCGTCTCTCTCGAAAAATCCGAAGTGTCACCAAACATTTGATTTGTAGCAATTTGGTGGAACATGTAGCTCTTCCTCCTCCATGATAATCTGTGACTTGCCTGGACACGCCTCCAACTCGTGCGAGACTTGGCCACTGACAGCAGTGGAGAACTGAAGATGAGAGAGTGTGCTTGAGAAACAGTTTAGAGAGGAGGAATCTCTAATATCTCTAAAAACGAATATACCGTGATATGTACCGTTACCGCCCATGCTTCAAATTATACCGTGATATAAATTTTAGGCCATACCGCCCAGCCCTAAGAGGGGGTCATCCAGCCAACACCAAGGCCTTAGTAAAGAAGGCTCAGCAGCGCCTGCACTTCCTGCATGTCCTCAGGAAGAACAACCTGGACAAGAAGCTGCTGCTGGCCTTCTATCACTCCTCTGTGGAGAGCATATTAACAAACTCTCTGGGGTTGTGGTACGCAGGCTCCACAGCTGAGGACAGGAAGGCTGTGCGGAGGGTTATTAACACCGCCCAAAAAATTATCGGCTGCCCTCTGCCCACCCTGGACGACATATCCAGATCCCGCTGCCTCAGTAAAATTAAGGAGACTCCTCACATCCCGCCTATCACCTGTTTGACCTGTTGCCCTCCGGACGGCGCTTCAGGTCAATCAAGTCCCACACCATCAGACTAACAAATGGCTTCTTCCCCTGGGCCATACGGACTGCAAACAAACACTGACTCCCCAACCCCCCCCAACCCTCTACCTCAATACAACTGTGCAATTCCACTGTGCACTTTAAGTAGTTTTTATAGAGGCCACATTAACGTACAAGCTTTTCTTTATATTTCTTTTCATTTACAATGTGTCTTTTTTTAATTTGTAAATTTGTATTTTACTGTATTTATTGTATATTTTGTATATTTTTTCTCCTATGTCATGTGCCTTATTTGTACTGTTCTTTGTTTACATAAATGTTCCTCAGTGCGCTGCTGTTGCAGACCACCCACAATTTCGTTGCACCCCCACCGTGCAATGACAATACAGTCTATTCTGATTCTGATTCTGATTCTTAAGTTCCCTAGCTCTACATAGCACATAATGGGAACCTGAAAAGATGTTCCCTAGCTCTGTATTCACTTAATATGACATGGATGATGCTTCCAAGGGCCCAAATGGAAGTTCAGGTTAAGGTTAGCTTTAGCATTACTTCTAGGGTTAGCGTTAGCTTTATCTTTCCAGTTAGCATTAGCATTAATGTCAGATTTAGCCTTGAAATTTGGGTGAGAGTCAGAGTTCGGGTTAAGGTTAGGGTGAGGGTTAGGTTTAAGGTTAGGGTTAGAGTTTGGTTTAGGCTTAGGGTTGTGTTAGCATTAGCAATTTTGCATTATCTTGAGAGTTAGCATTAGCTTCAGGGTTGTGTTAGCATTAGAATTAGGGTTATCATTAGCATATGGGTAAGTGTTCGCATTAGCATTTCGGTTACTATTAACATTAGCATTAGATAAGGATAGCATTAGCTGGTGTGTTAACAGAATATTGAACTGGGGAAAATAGAACCCTGGGAATATACCCTCCCCAAGATGCTGTGTTACAACTTTGTTCAAGTCATCGTCATAGAATCGGACCAAGACATTGAAAATTCTGTCCATGCTGCAGTTTGTGTACTCATCAACGTGCAGCCAAAACATCTGTTTTGACAGCTTGCGCACTAAACATGTGCCTAATGTGAGAGACAATGCCGTGAGTGGATAGGTAGTTGGACTGTGTATTTGACACGCTAAGTTTGGAGAGTGCAGTTCTGTCCTGTGATGTTTTGCACAAGTCAACTAGTGCTGGTGCTATCCTAAAAGACAGGTCATGTTCCGCTATAAATGTACAAATACAGACTTTTTGATTGCACACGCGGTCTTAGATGGATGAAGCGGCAGCAGCTACAGTGGCCACAGCTCCCGGCAACGTTGGCGTATAACGAAGAGCCCGAACAGCTGCTTCGTGTGAGGGATCTGTCTCATGCCGAGACAATAGCTTTTGCCGCTTGTCCCATACTGTATTTTTTTCGAACACACAATGCAAAGCAGGTCCTGAGTGTTTAATTTGTGACAACACAACCCGAACGTCTGTCTGTCTGTCATCATCATTTTCATCTAACCAAGTCTATCGCCATTTATCTTTCACCTCCCGTTCTACTGTGTTTGTGTCTGCGCCAGCCTTCAAGAGACAATCGCTCTGTCAGCTAGCTTAGCTGCGCTTTAGAACTGTACTACTTAAATCAGAGTTTAATGCGTAGCTGTGTGTAAGAATGCCAGACACAAGAATGTAGCTGGAATACACATTTCTGTTTCCTGCCTCTGAGGACAAAGAACTCAAGAGAAGGTATATAAAGTGCCTCAATGTATCAACCAGTGTTCAATTACTCCGCAAACCCAAAGAGACTGTTTTTCTGTGACGCTTTGCCGATCATTGTAAAACTTTCTCTTTGTAACTGCTCGACCGCCAATAAAACCGTACTGACTTCCAAACTACATCGGACCCGCGCCTCTTCAATTCTTACACCACGTTAAGCTTTTTCCTTATAATGGGCGTCAGTGGAGAGGAAAGCGCTTAACGTGAGATAACGACCATACTCCTAGGATTTCGGTTTTGATTTTTTGACAGGAGGAAGTGACAAGAGTTGTCCGAGAGAAATTTGGGGATCATGGATCGCAGTTTTGGAAGATTATGCAACGTTAAGTGTTTTAGAATGTCCTGGCTTTTGTATGCCTTCAGGCGTTGCTTTGTGTATTTCCCCGGTGTCGAAATCAGGTAGACTACATGTAAATGTCAGGAAACCCGTCAGTGCATAACCTCTATTATAATATGTATGCAGATACAAGACAGATCCAAGGGGAAACTTACGGAGACAGAAGGGCGGAACGGAGAGAAATGCGGATTACAATGAGATGCGCTATTACTCGTGGACCAGTTTTAAATATCGCAGCTCCGCCAGCAGTGACGGCGATCGCGTAGTTCCTACTTTGGGACTCTAACAGAGGGCGTAATTTTTCTGTTTGTACACTTACACAAGGATACTGGACAGTGAATAAAGTTTTCTGTAACTTTACTGTGTCTGTGCTCATTCAAAATAAATATCACGGCAAGAAACTTAGCTAGAGATCGGTCGAACCATTACGCCCTCAGTCTGAATTTTAATTTTTTTTTTGCGGCAATCAAGACACAAACAAACTTTATTCAAAATATTAAACTAAACAACAAAAATGCATGTTCAGTCAGGCAGATTGGGCCCAAGGTGGGCCCCTTTGTTACTGGGCAGAACCGTGGGCTCGGGGCAGCTCGCTCGCTCGCTCTGCTACTGCCTACAGGGTAACTAACATGAGTTGGCAAACTTGACAGTTGGCAAACTTGACAGTGAGTCCCCCTGAGTCCAAAAACATGATCCCCACGGTAAGGCTCCACTCAGCAATGAGTTGCCAGTGGAAGGCCAGAAATGGGATCTGAATGACACCCAAAATCCAACACAATCCCCAGGGTCACCCACCGCTCAGCAATAAGTTTCCATTGGATGGCAGCAACCGCGATCTGGAACACCCGAGTTGAAAAACGTGATCTCCGGTGTCTGCGTCGGCGTCTGCGAGACATCGGCGATGTCTAAGGCCAGGTTCACACTACACGATTTTAGCCCTGATTTTCCACTCACTGACAGTTTTTGGAGATCGCCGACAAAAGCCCCAGATCAGAGGAAAATCGGCATTCTCCCGGGGCTCGCAAATTGGCTCTCGATCCCTCGCTGATGTCTCGCAGACGCCTGACAGATATCTGGCAGGCTAAATATCTGGACCTGTCCGGGAGTCCAAATCCTGTAGTGTGAAAAATGTAGTGATTGGCAGTGAGTGCAGTGACGAGCTACAGCCAATGAGAGTGCAAGACAAGGGGTGAGGGGAAACCCAGGGGAGGAGTTGTACAACATCAACAAGCATGGCTACAGCAGAAGTTCCGCGATCTGCTTGGATCCAAGAAATGGAGGAAAATTCGGTTGAACTTTGGCAGGAGCACCAATGCCTTTTTGATGTTTCCAAAAATAATACATTCCTGCAGTACTGTGAATATGAATTCATGACTTAGGACTGTGACTCTTACATTACAATTTCATTACATAAACAATATCAATGATAGCAGTACCCCGTCAAAATACAAATATTGTGAGATGAGACTTTGGCCATATTGCTTACAGAGTATAATATCTTTGCCTACAGTAGCCATTTTTAGAAGAGTAAAATCCCTGTCTCACGCATGGTATCGTGTCATTCCCCGTGTTACTTCTCACGTGTGTTTTCATGGCAAAACGTAGTTTGGAGACCAGACAGACTCGTTGGAGATTCCTCCTGGTGAAAAATCTTGTAATGTGTGGCCCCCTGTCGCTGATCAGTCATGTCGTGCGCAAACCACAACGACTTCAAAATTCCCGATTACAAGACAGCAAGTTGTGTAGTGTGAACAGTACAGTGATCTGACGACTTTGAAAGTCATGTAGTGTGAACCTGGCCTTAGCTGCGCTTTAGAACTGTACTACTTAAACCGGAGTATCACAAATTTAACATGCAGCTGTGTGTTAAGCTAAACGTGATTGCTGTGTAACAACACGCACGAGTTCAGCTGATTCGCAGTAAACTGTCTCCAAACCGGAAGTTGGAGATCTACCCAGAACCAGAGCCCGCCTATATAGATAGTCTCTCCATATATTCAGAACATAGATTTAACAAGAATGCCACTTAATGACATAATTTACAATTCTTTGCGAGTTGGATCCTCGATGTAATATAAATATTATGGGCTATTGTAATTATTAGGCTTATATATTTCTTATACAATTGACTTCACATCCGCCAAAAATAAAGTTTATTTCCCCGCAATAAATAAACAATAAGACCCTTCCTGGATCCTGTCGTCAATGAAGTGTCTGAAATGGAACTAAAGTTACGACTTTATTGTAACCCTCGATTTATAATCATTTTGGTCTGGATTGTGTTTGAATTATTATCATTACTCAGGAACGTGCATAGACATTTAAGCGTGTTTTGTCTGTCTTTGTGATTAGAAAAAACAGCCCACAATTTTTCGAAGAAGATATAGAGAGTTATCTCCGCAAACCTTAATTATATGACTATATAAAGAGAGATGCCTATATAGCTTTTATTCCACACAGTCGAGGTACGTGACGACATAGGTCTACATGGGAGCAGAAATTAACAAAATATTACTACAGTTTGTGTGTAGGATGTGATGTAGGCCTCATTCTGCAAATGAGATGGTTTAGTCCAGGGGTCTCCAACCTTTTTTCATCCGAGAGCTACTTTGAAAAAATGAAAGTGGCGGAGAGCTACTCATGTCTTATATTACTCACACTTATTCACATAACGTATTAAAACACTCACATTAGCCTGGTGCGAGAGAAGGTACTGCTATGTAAATACAAAAACACGTCTCCGCTTTGTTCAGAGGCGACCGCAGTGGCGTCGTTAGGTCTGATTATTTGGGGCTATTGCCCCGAATATTTTAGGTCTAGCCCCGAATATTTTCGCCCTAAAAAGGAGGTGTTTATAGCAAAACAACAGACAGACTGGACCAGGGGTCTCCAACCTTTTTTCATCTGAGAGATACTTTGAAAAAATGAAAGTGGCGAAGAGCTACTCATGTCTTATATTACTCACACTTATTCACATAACGTATTAAAACACTCACATTAGCCTGGTGCGAGAGAAGGTACTGCTATGTAAATACAAAAACACGTCTCCGCTTTGTTCAGAGGCGACCGCAGTGGCGTCGTTAGGTCTGATTATTTGGGGCTATTGCCCCGAATATTTTAGGTCTAGCCCCGAATATTTTCGCCCTAAAAAGGAGGTGTTTATAGCAAAACAACAGACAGACTGGACCAGGGGTCTCCAACCTTTTTTCATCTGAGAGATACTTTGAAAAAATGAAAGTGGCGAAGAGCTACTCATGTCTTATATTACTCACACTTATTCATATAATAATAATGGGCGGCAGTGTAGCATAGTGGTTAAGGAGCAGGACTCGTAACCGAAAGGTTGCTGGTTCGATCCCCGCTGGTACACTGCTGCTGTACCCTTAGGCAAGGTACTTAACCCACAATTGCCTCAGTAAATATCCAGCTGTATAAATGGATAACATTGTAAAGAACTGTAACCTATGTACGTCGCTTTGGATAAAAGCGTCTGCTAAATGAATAAATGTAAATGTAAATATAATGTATTAAAACACTCACATTAACCAGCTTAACTAAGCTACTTTTTGTATATACATGTATCAAATGTCAATATCCAAAGCTCACATTTTGGATCAAAAGTATCATAACTTCACATCAATAGCATGTCAAATGTACGTTCTGTATCCATATGTTTAAAATTTCAATATGTCAAGCTCACTGTAGCGAAGGGCGAAAGCAATCACCCCAGCCGGCCTCAAACCCGGATCTACGGTATACGAAACTGCAGCTTTGACCGCGACGCAAAAGAGCCAGGCTGATTAGTTTGGCAGTCAGAGCGCATACTCAACCGCAGTGACAGCACTCTTGTCACATCTTAAATTCACATCAAAGTCATAGAAAACATAACTACGTGTTCATGACGTGAGATGTCAGACAAATTTGGTGATGATTGGCCGCTATTTTAGAACATTAAGCCACGTTAAGCCTTTTCCTTATAATGGGCGTCAATGGAGAGGAAAACGCTTAATGTAAGAACGTCCATACTCATAGGATTTCGGTTTTGATTTTTTGACAGGTGAAAGTGTTTATGACAAGACATGTCCGAGAGACATTTGGTGATCATTGATCGCTGTTTTGGAACATTAAGCCACGTTAAGCCTTTTCACGTTAAGAGCTTTAGAATGTCCCTGAAGTGGCGCTGAACGTTCCATCTTTTACCGACTGAAACGCTGGTACCACAGGTACCACATGAGGCACACACACATTCGTGGGGAAAAACTTAGCTAACTGTCAACCTGAGGTAAGACTAAAAGCCAACTTTCCGTAACAAGCCAATTGATTCGTTAGATTAACCAAGTTGACTACTCTGCCGTCTTCTTTCTATTTTTTTCCCGGGGAATTCTTATTCGGTTATTCGAGCTCCAGCTGAGTTATGGGATAGCGTAGTGTAGTACGTTTTTATACTTCAAAATTTCACACTTCAAAATTTGTAGTAGGTCGTCCAGGTACTGTTCGACTACTATTAAATGCCTACATAATGACAGCACCCGGACACCCTACGGATTGTGACGTAGCCTACTGCTTTATGTGTACTATATAGTATGGCAGTATGAGTATTCGGATGCAGCTATTGTTTTTAATAAAATTGCGTTCCGGTCTGGTAATATCAGAGTCCGTATACGCTAGTGATGAAGTACCCACCTCGGTAGGCCTACTCTATTATTCATTGCCTGATCTAAACTCTCTGCACGCCTGATTTCCGGCGTGGGGCCAGAGATCTTTAACCCATGATTTAATCAGGTAACAGCTCGTATTTTAGTGCTGTGTGAATACCACACTATTACCGATACCACTGTAAAACGAGATTTAACTCCCATCATCTCCCTTATGTAATCAATTATTAATTCATGATTAACGTGGTAACCGCTTTAAAAATAAAATAGAATTTATAGAATAACAAAACTTACTGTATGACGCTGGATCGGATTCTGCTCACGCTAGTTGGCCCTTTCAAAGTAACAACCATGTGCTGAGTTGTTTCCTTTGCTATTCAGAAAACCGCAAATTATAGTATTTTCCGTCCGGTGCAGTCCGGTTTTCTCGAGAATACCCAGAAAAACTTAAGCAGAAACTTCTGCCCAAGCGGTGACTTTCATTTAGACCAGAGGACACTGAAAACGATTGTTAGAGCTGGGGCTCCAGACACGTGTTTTGGGCTCGCACTACGGTTGTCATGACAAAGAGAGACGTCGCTGAAAAGTCTACATTAATACCACCAGCGCGGTATTTTCAGGAACCGCGACTCGTCCCACTTGCTTCTTGTCGTCGTTACTCTGTCATCCATCTTCTCTTAATCTTCAGTTGTCACCCTCAGATATTACACATCAGTAAAGCAAAGCAATATGAGCAAAAGTTATCAGAAGTACCCAAAAGTAGCCTATCCACGAGAAAAACACACAAAATGGACATTTAAACCAATGTACACATTCACAATTTAAAAACGTAAGGCTATAATAACCGTAAATTACCGTAAATATACAACGATAGAAAAAAACCTGAAAAACATATAGTCTGGTTCGATTAAGCGATATTGTATCTTCTTGTAGAGAGTTGTTCACTGTCCCTAAGGCAGGTTGAGACGCATTGAAAAACATTGAATTACATATTACAAGTTACATATACTTTTTGGATAGATATTTGCCTAATCGTCTCAGATTTGACCAAAAAAAAAAAAAAAAAAAAACAACAATGTGAATGCAATAACATTTTGTGTCTTTCTGTCACTAAAGAAGTACATTAGGCCTAAATATAATGTAGGCTATTCATTGTTTATAACTGTATACAGGCTACACAATGACCCTATACAAAATAGGACAGGATATCCTTCTCAAACCTACTCATATAGCCTACTAAAATGTAAATATCCAGACTGTCACACAGTGGAAGCAACTTCTGCATTCCCAATTTAAGAGGATGCGGAAAACGGTTACACCAAGGCCCTCGAAGGCATACCGGCAGAGTCCGTCCCATGATTCGAGTTTTAAAATCTCTACTTAGTTGACCATTGTGCCACTGTAGAGGCCCGCATAGTTTCATTACTCCGATAAGAATAATGTGAGCAATATCTTTGATTGTGTCACAGAGTATCTGGTATGTTCTGCATGCATCGCCAAATTCTGCACGTCCCAATCCCAGCAGTTATAATCATCTCCTGGGAAACCGATTAACGTGTCGTATCGTCGTATGTTTTAACACCACAAAAATGAACGAAATTCCAAAATTTTAAATAGTAAGGCCCCACCTGTATAATAAAAGCAGCTCCTTGGACTGTTCTTATTTAATTGGATATAAACATGCCAATCCCCACAATGTTGTTTCCGTGCTTGGTGCATTCCATTTTACGTGGTGAGATGAACTAAAATTCTCTAAAACGCGTGAACAAGCTTTGATTATTGTTGTTTTTATTGGTGAATAGCATCAATCTTTAAATGTTTTTGTTAAAAATTGGGCTCAAAGGGGCAATTGCTCTGTCGTTAGCTTAGTTGTGGTTTACAGTTTAACACGGTTTTAAACGCGCATGTTGCGGAAGAAGTCACGTGGCTTCTTAAGACCCATTGCCGTGTCATCGGTACTTGTGGTTTAACCTACTGCTGAGGTTTAGCTTGATCTAAGTTGCTCTGTCTTCAAGAAATTTCATATTAGCCACTAGAGGTCACTTTTGTGCGTATTTGCTTAAACCGACACTGAAGTGGTTTAACACTAGAAGCGCCGTGCTGGTCTGAAGCCACTTATACCTAGAAGCACCGAGCGGCGGTCATCTGACCGCAGCGACCAAAAAAAAAAAATTCTCTGCACTCGATCAAATTCCAGGACCCTCCTTTCATGACTTTTCCTAAATTTGTGCGTGTTATCACCTAGCATCTTTGAATTTTCAAAATCACACCGGTACAAGCTAGTTTAAAGCTATTTTGGTCCCATTTGTGCGAAACTACTGTCAGCCTCGCGTTCGGCCATGTTGTTTCCTGCCTTTCAAGGCTGCGATTCTCTTTTCTCTCAGCAGATGTCGCAAGGATTCGCTCGTACTAGTTGTCTGTCATTCAGATATGTGAATAAGATTTGTGTGCTACCGTATTCTGTACTTCTTGGGGAGTGACGGATGCGATTTACAGGAGTAGCCTACTGATTAATAAATTTCTATACTGAATTCAATTCAATTCAATTCAATTCATTTTTATTTGTATAGCGCTTTTTACAACACAAGTTGTCACAAAGCAGCTTTACATTGTTCCCAGGCCTGAGACCCCCTGAGAGCAAGCCTAAGGCAACAGTGGCAAGGAAAAACTCCCTATCAGGAAGAAACCTTGAGCAGAACCGGGCTCATGGGGGGCCCATCTGCTTCTGGCCGGCACTGGGCAGATAGAGTTAGACACAAAATTATGCAATGTACATTTGTTATTGACAAACAATAGCAGTTAACAGTAGAGTGATTATAAGAATGTCTCCTAGGATGTCCGGGTCTTGGAATGCAGTTGGCTTTGATGGGCAGGGCAGCGAGGTAGCAGGACTGGAAAACGAGATGAGACGCTTGGGCTACAGCTCCGGACAGGAGCCCGGAGCAGGGAATAGGAAGCAAACAGAAAACAGTGGTTAGTGGATGGTAAGAATGGCAGGGATGTAGAACAGAGAGGCAGGAGAGGAGGGGCAGAGAAAAAGGTGTGCAACAAGGAAAGACCCCGGCAGGCTAACATTATGGCAGCATAACCTAGGGGACGGGAGGCAAGGGACCGGCATAGTCATGAGGGCGACCCTAAGACAGTCAACACCAGATCACGGCACAGGGTCCATGAAAGCAATGACCACTTAGTCCACCAGAGACTCTATGATCCACGCCAGCACCAGGCCATGTCCCTCAGCTGAAGGATTTACTATATAGATATGTTTTGAGCCTAGACTTAAAGGTGGAGAGAGAGTCTGTTCCCTGAATCTCAGAGGGTAAACTGTTCCACAGGAGAGGGGCTTGATAGGAAAAGGCTCTACCGCCTACAGTAGTTTTGCCCACTCTTGGAATGGTGAGAAGCCCGGCATTTTGGGAGTGAAGGGCTCTCTGCGGAAGATATGGATGAAGAAGGTCCTTAAGATAGGGGGGGCAAGCCCATTTAAAGCCTTAAATGTGAGTAAGAGTATTTTAAAAATGATCCGGTATTTAATAGGTAGCCAATGGAGAGAGGCCAGAACTGGGATGATGTGCTCAAAGCGTTTAGTTTTAGTTAAGATTCGAGCAGCTGCATTTTGCACCAGCTGAAGGGGTTTTAATGAGACGTTTGCACATCCTGACAAGAGGGCATTACAGTAGTCTAATCTGGATGTTACAAAGGCATGGATTAGTTTTTCAGCGTCGTTAATTGATACGATTTTCCTGATTTTAGCAATATTTCTCAGATGGAAGAAGGCAGTCCTAGAGGTGTTAGTTATGTGAGTTTCAAAGGAGAGCTCGGAATCAATAACAACACCAAGGTCTTTGATGGCTGCACTCGGGGCAAGGGAGACACCATCAAGGTCCAATGTAAAATGAGCGAGTTTGCTCCTGATTGAATTTTGGCCTATGACCAATATTTCGGTTTTGTCCGGGTTGAGGAGGAGAAAGTTTCGGGCCATCCAATTCTTTACATCTGTTAGGCAGGCCTCCATGTTTGAAATATTCAGAGGGACATCCGGTTTGACTGATATGTATAACTGAGTGTCATCCGCGTAACAGTGGAAATTAATGTCATGTTTACGGATGATATCGCCAAGAGGCAACATGTATAACGAGAAGAGCAGAGGTCCAAGCACAGATCCTTGAGGTATACCATATTTTACTCTGGAACGAGCGGAGGATTCGTTGTTGATGGAGACAAACTGATATCGTTCTGATAGATAAGATCTAAACCAAGATAGGGCATGTCCACTTATGCCAACCAGGTTTTCGAGGCGGTCAAGGAGGATACAATGATCGATGGTATCAAAGGCTGCACTTAGGTCTAGTAGCACAAGAAGAGAGATACAGCCATTGTCACAGGAGAGTAGAAGGTCGTTGAGCACTTTCAGGAGAGCGGTTTCCGTACTGTGGTGAGGTCTAAATCCGGACTGGAAAACTTCCAAAATGTTGTTAGAGTGTAAAAAGGCACAGAGTTGCTTTGATACCGCTTTTTCCAGAATGTTTGAGAGGAATGGAAGGTTCGAGATGGGCCTATAGTTTGACAGGTCATTGGGATCAAGATTGGGCTTTTTCAGAATAGGCTTGATAACTGCTACTTTGAAGGGCTGAGGTACGTGTCCAGACATAAGAGAGGCATTGATAAGATTTAATAGTGGTGTGCCAATTGCAGGCAATAGCTGTTTTACGAAGCCAGTTGGTATGGGGTCAAGTTGGCTGGTAGAGTTATTAGATGAATTGAGAAGAGAAGAAAAGTCGCCAAATTCAATGGGTATAAAAGAGTCAAAGCGCGAGGCGGGCCTAATAGACATGCCTAATAGACATGCCTACATAATCTGGAACGGGACTGGCCAGGCAGGAACCAGAAGTTGATGAGAATTTTTGTATTGTGTCTCTTATCTTTAAGATTTTACTGTCAAAGAAGTTCATGAAGTCACTGCTACTATAAATTGCTGGTATGGTAGGGTTAACTGATGCAGGACTCTTGGTTAATCTGGCGATAGTGCTAAACAGGTACCTAGGATTGTCCTTGTTTCTCTCAATAAGAGTAGAGAAATATTTGGATCTGGTAGCTGTGAGGGCATGCTTGTAATTTAGGAGACTTTCCTTCCACGCCAGGAGAAAAACCTGTAGTTTGGTGGAGCGCCATTTTCTTTCGAGTTTTCGTGTGGCTTGTTTGAGAGCACGAGTATGGTCGTTATACCAAGGTGCTAGCTTCTTGTCTGTGATTTTCTTCCTTTTGAGGGGAGCAACGGCATCTAGAGTTTTACGCAAAGTAGAGTCGATTCTGTCCGCGAGTAGATTAATTTCAGTTGAGCTGGGGTTTGAACATAAACTAGAGGAGATGTCGTTGTGCAGGTAGTATGATGTAGGGAGCTCGTCGATAAATTCGCTGTAAGAGAGCAAAACGTGAGCCTGGAAGAAAATCTAGGCTCCGAGTATGTGAAGCATGTTAGTGGTAAATTGAAAGAGATGAGATAGTGGTCGGATAACACAGGATTGTGTGGCATGATTTCCACCTGGTTAATGTCTGCTCCATATGTGAGGACCAAATCGAGAGTATGGTTGCGGTAATGTGTGGGTTTGTCCACAGCTTGATAGAGTCCAATGGATTCGATGATGGACAAAAATGCTGTTCTGAACGGGTCATGTTCATTATCCATATGGACATTAAAGTCGCCTACTATTACAGCTTTTTCTATATTGACAACCAGGTCAGATAGAAAATTGGCAAATTCCGATAAGAAAACACTGTAAGGGCCAGGTGGCCTGTAAACTATAACAAGGGTAAATAGCTGAAATGCAGTCTTGTCAGGATGTGCAAAGCTAAGTACTAATAGTTCAAATGAATGGAAGTTATAGCCAGGTTTAAGGGTGGCACAGAGTTTGGAGCTGTGTACAGCAGCAACGCCGCCACCTCTACCAGTAGGTCGAGGGACCTGGTGATTACAATAACTGGGAGGAGTTGATTCGTTGAGGGCAACAAAGTCATTAGGTTTAAGCCATGTTTCAGTCAGGCATAAGATATCAAATTGGTGATCAGTAATCAATTCGTTTATTAATAAAGCTTTAGGTTGTAGCGATCTGATATTTATTAACCCAATCTTAAGGACCATTTGTCTACAGGTAGTACTTTCAGGTTTGTCAGACTTAATTTTTATCAAATTATCAGCACAAATGCCCCTACTGGATGTTTTTAAGAAGTTTGGGACGGAGGACTGAATGAAACCTACTTGTTTGGAGAGTCAGTACACTATGAGTTAACGCACTACATGCAATGTTATATTTCTTGTGTGTGTTTTGATGAGGTTTACAATTTGAATGTATTTTACAAAAGGCAGCTAAAATGTCATTTTGTCAAATATGATATCCTTGTTCTACAAATGTTGTGCATTAACAGTGTGGCTTTGTTAGTGTATAATGCTGTTATTTATTTTCCTCTTTTCTCCTTTTATTTTTAGTCACTCAGAGCCACTGCTGTTGCCTATAGCTTATAATACTGTTAGATTTTTCCTCTTTTTTTTTTTGCATCCACGCTGATATCAAAGCCTGCTGGCAAAATTTAAATGATTCTTTCAGTATTTACCAAAGATTCGAATAGCATCTTGTTGTTTAACAGATAAATGCAGTTGTGAACAGAGTTATTTTTTTATATAGGCTATTTCCCTTTAAGCCCATACAGTTAATGCTGCATTCCCTCTTTATGCAGTCGAGGAATAAAGCACCCACATAAAACAAAAAAATTTCTTCTGTTCCTGCTTCCTTTTTGTTAGACAGGCCACATAAAGCACAATAAATTCCAAATGTTAATAAACGCTCAAGCTATTACGATCATACAGTCCAAAAATGGTCTACGCTTTAATTCTGTCAGACACAATTGTGTCGTCTTTTACATGTAATATTTAGCGTAAAAGCTGGCGCAATAATGCTCTCCGATCTCCATCAGAAACATTTATAGGACGTTAGTTTCTGTCTTGGCGTAGGAGATCACGTCATTTCCTGGTGCGTAGTTCATGGAGACTTTTTTATTTTTTTTTACTCTGTAACAGAGGCAATTTAAATTGTAGCGAGGTAAAATACCTTAACATAAACATACTTAAGTAAAAGTTAAATTACAAAAAAATACTCAAAAAAGTATAAGTACACAAAAAATCAACTTTGTTACAGTAACGAGAGTAATTTTAATTCATTACTTCTGTGGCATAGCTAGCTGGTTGGACGCTCAATGCGCGGTTACCAGGCAACCAGCTACTCGGTTGGCGGTCAGGAAACGCAATCAATTCCCTATCCCTATAAATAGGTTGTGGTAGCCAAAGAGAAAAGAGAACGTCTTACCTGTTTGGTTCCGGTTTTCCCCTGGGCACTCTGAATACATGTCCCGAGAAGGTAGGCTGGCGTCTTCATTCACTTGTCGTACTGCTTTTGGCAAATCTGGCGAGCCTTGTCCATTCTAGGTTCCTGTGGACAGACGGGCGCTGCTTGATTGAGATCGCTGTCATTATATTCCCAAGGTAAAATGACAAACTAAATAACGGCATCAAGATGTAAAATATCTGTAGCTGAGTGTCGGTATCCCTGGCTCTTTACCCTTTTAATTCTTGCAATGATAGCTACATGAAGCATTCTACTCCGCATGTTATATATTGCACAAAGTGGGGAGAACCTGCTAAGAAAAGATTACATCGAGATACTACTCGTTTTAACTGCTTTTCCTATTTTTGTTTTTAGGATGGCTGGCTGCTGTTTTGCCTGTGTGTTTTAGCTAGCTAGCTTTTATCAATTGTTGCCTATTGCATATCGTGTCACCAGACACACAGACTTGCCACATAGCGTACTAGCCACTTAGCTAGCTAGCTAGCTAGCAAGCAAGCCCTCTTTCCCAGTAGCTAGCAAGCGACGGGTTGTTTACATTCTGTGTGGTGTCGGGTGATCGCTAACCTTTAGCTTATTGGACAAACCAACTGTAGAGTTGGGGCTTGGCCTCTGTTTTGTTATAAGCAACTTTTTTTTTTTATTGATAAAATCTTTGTTTTTTGTGTGTGTGTTTTAATACTTGTTTGCTTTTGCCTGGAATAAATGTAGCGGAGCTGAAGTGATTAGCTCGTGTGAGTCCTGCGTAAAGCCTTAGGTAGCGGGTAGCAGGTAGCCGAGTGGTTGCAGCGGCTACGTCACTCCCTCTGAGACCTGGCTAAGTAGCGTTGTTGCCGACAGGCTAACGGTAATTTGCCTTTAGCTCAACTGGCAACGACGCTGACTTTAAGGGGTTTGCAGTGAGCAGTAAGAACCTCGGTTCGAAACTCGCTCGCTCGCCGACCCACGTAACATCATATTAAAAACACAACGCAAGATACCACCCGTTACATAAACAATATTTTTTTTATGGAATTCACGTCTCTGGTTGCTTCATAAAATTGAAGGGGCCTGTGTATGAAACCAACGTGTTACCACAAAGGGGTAGAAAGCTAATTCTTTGGGTGAAATTCCCAAGGTGGCGTAGTTTGCATAGTAGCTCCTGCTACACTTCCATCCCTGGAAACACATAACATGAACAAAGATTTTCCCTAACATTTGTTATGTGTAGTTATTTAGGAGTCCTCACCGAGATAACATGACATAATGCAGTTTGAAAACTTGTTTTATTGTCATGAATAGTATTTTGAACAAACGTACAACAAAATATATTAAAGGTTTGATACGAGTCAAATGTATAAAAATATATTTTTTGTCGTTTAAATATTACCTTACACCTAATCTGTCACATTGACTACTTTCAATGTAGGATATTCACATCTAGTTTATCCCTTTACCAGCACTCTTTTAATTCTATCCAATGCAAGCAACAAGCAACCCTTTTTCAACCACCATTTTGCACCGTCTAAACATACCATCTTAAACTATGCAGTAAACCTAGAGTAGTGACCTAGAGTAAATGCTGCTGTTGAATACATCTAATACTACATGACTGTCCGCAATGAGGAATTGCGACTTTGGGATTTCACACTACATGTTTGAAAAAGAAGCTAGATAACTTTGTTTGGCTACCAAGCCATGTTAGATAGTTGTTCAGCTCACGTTTATTTACGTGTCCCCTCTGGTTTAATAATTTTCAATGCATCGACTGTAACTACAGACATGCGAGTCGCAGATATATTTACCATTGCTTCATGTAGGTAGAATAAGTTAAATGCTATAGTTTAACTGCTCATTAACATTAGCGGTCTTCCACTGATAAACATGGCATTAGCTAGCTTTGTGGGTAATTGTGCCTAATTTAGCAATGGACAGCGTTATAAGCTGCTGTAAGTGATGTTGCCAGAGAATTTTTAGAAGTAATGAGGGAGAAATGATAGGACCGTTGTCACTTTACTTGCTAGAACTGCCAGACTGTTTCATAAATAAACCTACAATCAAGTCTGTCAACAGCTTAGACTACACCCCTCAACTACGGTAACGTTAAACGTAATTTTGCTGTTTAACTTACGGTACCGGCTTTCACGTTATTGCAGCAAAACCAGGAATGGCTGACATGAATGTTGTCAGGCTTATGTAGGCTAAGAGGAGAAGTGATGGGGGATATTTATTATTTAAGTAATGTATTTCACGTAACGATTATCAAATCCATGAACACAGCTCTCCGTTGTGGGCTACTCTGCTCGACTCTGCTTGTGCAACGGGTGTAGCCTGCGTTGTGTATTTAGCTAGATGTTACATGGGTCAGCGAGAGAGTTTCAAACCTGGGGTCTCTCTGCTCACTGCCAACCCCTTATGGCCAGCATCATTGCCAGTTGAGCTAAAGGCAAATTGCTCCTAGCCTGTCGGCAACAACGCTAATTATACAGGTCTCAGGGAGCGACGTAACCACTGCAACCGCTCAGCTACCTGCTACCTGTTACCCCACAGGCTTCACCCAGGGCTGACATGAGCTACTCACTTCAGCTCTGCCATACTTGGGTCAGCTGACTGTTGTGATTTGTGACGTTCCAAACGTGTGTTGCCAACAGTGGAGTTGCAGTGTGCCCTCTGGTGGACAAGGACAATACTTATAACTCTCATCATTGTCTTTCCATTTCTTTTAAAATTGTCATTTATCGGCCGTTATAAATGCCGATAACGATCTATCTGCATTTCGCTCATATCGGCCGATGATATCGGCATGCCGAATTATCGATCGGGCTCTAGAATGGATGCACTGGCTGGAGGGTTCCAAACATCTCTTCCTTGTCTGGACAAACCATAGGAACATGTTGTACATTCAGGAGGCGAAGTGGCTGAACTTGCACGGGGCAAGGTGCGCTCTTTTCTTCACCCGATTTAACTTTGTTCTCTCCTACCATTGAGGCTCCAAGAATCAGAAACCTGCTGCCCTCTCCAGGCTTTTTGACCCCCCCAGATCAAGACGAGTTCCCAGAACCCATCCTGCCGAGTTCCCGTATTGTGGCTCCTTTCCGGTGGGGAATTGAGGAAACGGTGAGAGAGGCACAACAGATGGAGGCAGATCCAGGTAATGGCTGGCCGGGTCATCTTTTAGTCCCTGAGACTGTCCGGTCACAGGTGTTGCAGTGGGGTCACTTGTCACCCCTTACCGGGCATCCTGGAGCCATTCAGAGCTTGGAGTACATCCAGAGGCATTTTTGGTGGCCCTCCATGGAAAAGGATGTTCCTTTGTGGCTGCCTGTTCCATCTGCACCCAAAGTAAGGACTCCAGGTCTAGACCTCAGGGCTTGCTCCATCCTTTGCCTATTCCCTCTTGGCCTTGGTCCCACATCTCCATGGACTTTATTATGGGCCTACCCCAGTCTCAAGGCAACATGACCATCTCGGTGGTAATTGATTGGTTATCGAAAGCCTGCCAATTTTTGCTGTTACCCAAGTCCCCCTCAGCCCAAGAGACTGCCAAAGTGGTACTGAGCAACATTTTCTGTATTTATGGCATTCCCTGGGATATTGTCTCTGATTGTGGTCCCCAGTACACCTCCCAGTTTTGGAAAGCTCCTGGGTCCATCGGTCAGTCTGTCCTCTGGGTTCCACCCTCAGCCCAACTGCCAGACGGAGAGGGCCAATCAGGAATAGAAGCAACCCTCAGATGTCCACCCTCAGTCACAGCCCAACTGGCGGCGCAGACCTGCACCATCCTTTCACCCAGGCATACAGGAAAGTATGGCTTTCCACTGGACATGTCACACTACGAGTCGAGTTGCGCAGACTGGCACCTTAATTCATTGGTCCCTTCAAGGTCCTGCAGTGGGTCAATTCAGTCACCTACTGGCTCCAGCTTCTGCCGTCCCTGCAAATTTACCCCACCTCAAGTCCATGGTTTCCTCTCCATTGTCACTGGCTGCCAGAATGCCGCCCCCTCCTCACATCATCACGGGCCAACCAGCCTACACAGTCCGCCACCTCTTGGACTCTCATTGGGTCTGTGGGGATCTCCAATATCTGGTGGACTGGGAGGGTTGTGGCCCAGAGGAGCACTCCTGGGCCCCTGCTAGGGACATTCTCGACCCAGGCCTCATTAGAGACTTCCACCGGTGCCGCCCTGACCACCATGAAGGAACGTCAGGAGCCATTCCTAGGAGGAGGGGTACTGTCAGGGTTTCGGAGATGGTTTCCCAAAATGACCAGCAGGTGTCCTCGTGCTTCCCTCAGCCCCCACCAGAGGAAGTTTCTTGTGTGTGCATCATTGTCTGATTGATCACCTGTTTGCAATTAGTCTTTGAGCATTTGGTGTATTTGGTGCATTATGTGCATTATGTTGTATTGTTCCCCGCTCCGTCTTGAGCTTGCGTTCTGTACCTTCCTGTGCTGATGTTTGCCTGTGTAGTAAAGATTTGGCTTTATTGACAGTCTTGACATTTACAGTAAATCTCCTAAAAACCTATTTGTTTAATCTTAGATTTTGGGGTTTTTTTTGGTTTATTGATTTTTTGGTTTATTCCTGATATTTGCATTGTGTGACTTGTTTTACATGAGTTATATTCATTGCTATTAAGACTTTATTTTTTATCTCCTTTTCATATGTTATTTTACATTCCATTATGGTCAATTAGCAATGCTCTTATCTAGAGTGACTTACAACGTGCAACGAACAGAGTGGCGTGTAAAGTTTTACAAACAGGATGCCACTAATCACATATGAACATGCATGTTCTTGCATATGAACAAATACAGTGCTGAGACAACAAATGTGTGCCTAAATCAACATGTCAGTGCAATGAAATATAGGCAACAGGGACTTTACCAATTCAAATACAATGCTAACACATAGCTTGAGGTAAAACTTCCACATATATAATTACACACACAGTGGAAAAAAAAATGTCTTTTTTCTGTCACCTTTTATTTTTTACTATCTTGTAATTGCTGTACACCTGTATAAAAAGCATTTATTTCATTACATGACATAAGGCAATGTATAAGATGAGAAAAGATTATATGATATGTACTTCATATATTCATATATTCATATTCGTATTCATATATTATATATAAATGACAAAAATGTAAATGTAATATACAGCCAATTCAACCATTCCTGATTGTGATGTCAGAGTTCCCATGAAAACTTCAGAATGTTTGGAATTGAATCAGAATATTGTATAAATGTGAACTTCAGAAGTCAAGCACTGTTCATTTGGTGACTTGTTTAGATTTCTTTTGTCTAATTTTGGATATCCTCTCAATTCATATACACTTGTGTTCCTTCCTAGTGTTGAGTATCGATGCCACCTGTCCTGCTGATATGGACGGCATGGCTCACTGCAACCGTGGTTTCAGCATTCTCATCTTCTGCCTGATCTTTGCAGCTGGACTGTTGCTGGCCCAATGTATGGTTTTGCCGATGGGCTGAGAGCTGGTTCACACCAGGAGAAGTGGCCTGGCCTTCCTCTGTGCCCTGACTAAACCCGCCAGGGTTTGCAGGCAGCTGATGAAGGGCAGATGCAGAAACAGGATCTGGGTCCCCTTCCCCAATGAGCCACTCCCCAGAGCTGCCAAAGAGTGCTGCCACAAGCACTACAGTCACACAAAGCAGTACCCAGGGACAGTTTGGTTACTGCACCTGATCCTGCCGGAGGAGAACCGCAGCTCTGAGACCATGAGCAAAAGACAAGCTACTGATGGGCCCCAAAGTGTCTGTCCAAGGTACCCCTCAGACAGTACAGCTATCACAAAAACAGTATTTCTTACTAATAAAGAGTACATATTCAAAGAATAATAAAAGGATTGCAATTACCTGTTTCTCCTGTGCCGTTTCCTTCTCTGTCTAGCTCAGTATGTAATTCACCTAGCGTCAATCTACATTAAAAGACCTAGTAGATAGTGGGGAACTGTTCATCTCATCTGTTAGTGTTTTTCAAAACATGCACACCGATTTGTTAATGAAATTAGAATGGCAAATTAGGACTGTTCTTGTTTTATTGTTGTCTCAAATAAAAGAACAATATGACATGAATGAGGTCGGTATGGAAAATAAAAAACAAAGTACTGTACCTGCCAAACTACAGCGGTCTGTCAAACACACCACATTGTTATGACACTCATCAGAACTGAATACAGCAGCACAGTACAGAAAAGCAGTATTTGATGACACTGATGAGAGAAACATGAACGTGGAACAAACAAAAAACGCACAGGAATTCATATTCATTTATTGTTTCAAAATAAAAAAAACCACCGGCAGAAATAAGAACAATATGAAAACACAGGACACTACTTTAATACAATTCATAACAACTGCAAAGGTTTTACCTGAAAATGAATCTTAATGCAAACATAAAAGTTTAACATGTCCATAACTGCTTAGCATTTACATACTATTGATTGTTACAATTACAGTATAAAAATGTGTGTGTATGCATGGGTGGATCTGTTTGTGCATGTATGTATGTGGTGTATGGATTTGTATGTGTACAGTGTTGTGAAAAAGTATTTGCCCCCTTCTTGATGTTCTCTGTTGTTTCCTATTTGGAGCACTGAACAGTTTCAGATTTTGTGCAAAATGTAATATTGCACAAAGGGAACCTGAGTAAACACAGTATGCCTCTCTGCTGTACATTCATGTCATTCTTACCATCCACTAATCATTGTTCTCTATTTGTTTCCTGTCCCTGCTCTGGGCTCCTGCCTGGAGCTGTAGCCCAAGCATCACACCCCGATCTCCAGTCCTCCTATTTCGCTGTCCTGTCTATCAAGCCAACTGCGTGCCAAGAACCAGACATTCTCTAGGATACATTTTATAGTTACTCTGTTATTTACTACTGTCTATCAAAACTCAAATGTCTTAAAGTACATTGTACAATTTCAAGTACTGTATGTAATTCTATCTGCCCAGTGCCGGCCAGAAGCAGATGGGCTCCCCCTCTGAGCCGGGTTCTGCTCAAAGTTTCTACCTGTAAATTAGGGAGTTTTTCCTTGCCACTGTTGCCTTAGGCTTGCTCTCAGGAGGTGTCAGGCCTGGGAACAATGTAAAGCTGCTTTGTGACGACTTGTGTTGTATAAAGCACTATACAAATAAAATTGAATTGAATTGAATTTTAATGTTTATTTTGTTCCTTCAGTGAAAATAGTTAACATACACCCATATCACCCCTGTGAAAAAGTAATGCGTCCTTAAACCTAATATCTGGTTGGACCACCCTTAGCGACAATAACTGCAACTAAACGCCTTATTATAATTTGATCTGAGCCTTGCACATCTCTGTGGAGGAATTGTGGCCCAGGTTTCTTTGCAGAACTCTTACAGATTGGTAGGTGTTTGAGCATGAACTGCTCTTTACAGATCCTGCCACATCATTTCTATTGGATTCAAGTCAGGACTTTGACTAGGCCACTCCAAAACTTTAATTTGGCTTCTTTAGCCATTCAGATGTTTTGCTTGCTTGCTTCTATGTTTTGGATCATTGTCCTGCTGTATCACCCAAATACACTTTAGCTTCAGCTCATGCACAGATGGTTGGACATTCTCCTTAAGAACTGTCTAGTACATAGTAGAATTCATGCTTCCTTCAATGATAGCAAGTCTTCCAGATCCCTAGGCAGCAAAACATCCCCATGCAATCACGCTGCCGCCACCATGGTAAGTATGTGTATGTGTGTAAGGATGTTTATATGTGTATGTGTGTATGTAGGGGTAGACATGGGTGTGTATGTCTGGGTATGTGTATGGGCATGTATTGGTGTTTGGCTGTATTGTTATGTACATGTATGGGTGAGTATGGGTATGCATGCATCGTGTGTATGTGTGTGTTTGGGTCTGTATGTATGGGTGTGTGTATGTGTACGTATGGGTACATATGGGTGTGTGCATGTGTCTGTAGGAGTATATGGGTGTGTATATGGCCTATATGGTGTGTATAGCCGTTTTCACATATGAATACCGGACAAGGTCCAGAGAATCTGGTCCGGAACTTGGCCGGAATTGCCCTTTCACACATGTAGCACACAAGAGTAGATTGTCCATGACAGACGCCTTCTCACCTACAGGAAATACTCCGGTTTGGTTTAAGTGAGGGGCGGCGCCTGGGTAGAGCGTGCAGGAGGCAGGACATGATGCAAAAACTATGCTGCAGAAATCGCAGTGGCTGTATTCGAAACTGCCTACTGCATACTGTGTACTGCGTACTACACAAGTATATACTGTATACTGCATGCTATTTTTCAGTGTAGTACCCACTATGCGACCATTAATAATTACATTCGTAGTATGTTACATTGTCGCTTGAAATGATTGCGAGTTTAGTAACGTCCAGATTTCCTCGTGGTATTTTCCAGTTAGACACCACTTGCATTTTCAAGAGTGAAGTATTGATGAGTTCATGAAAAGCATTCGCGAGTTGTTTTCTTTTCAATATCTTACCTTTTGGTGGTACGGGCACATAATGTGGCACAGAGGAGAAGAAGGCGAACATAGCTATTGTACTTTTGGGTAGCCTATAAAGAAATCACACATAGCCATCCAAATGGTGCTACCGGTACACATAATTTATTATTAATTATACATTTATTATAACAATAAGGTAAGTTTTTGTTGTTCGTTATGTAATGTTAGGTCACCAGTTCACCTATCTCACTATACCTATCACTATTACTTAGCTACAGCTTAGCTAGCTACTAACTAGATAATAAACTATTAACCAACGTTATTGATCATCGTAAGAGACAAGTTTTGGCAGTATAACTATAGCCAACTATCTCTTTAACGATCATTGGACTCAAAATAGCATGTATTTGGACATATCTGCAATGTCAGCAAAACAGTGGAAAGCAATATACAGGCACGCAGAAAAGACTACGAGGCAAATGTTTGTATTCTTCTGGTTTCGCGCCAGGCGCATGACAGAAACATCATCAACACGCCCACTCACTCGCGGTGGACACTCTGGAATGTTGCCTGGTCTGTTCACACATGGGTTCACTCCGACATGAGGCAGACTTTTTACTAGGGAGCTGGCAGAAAGAAGTCCGTCACATGTCCGGTCCGACTGATTCGGACATTTGCATTCTCACATACAGCTCCTCTGGCTAAGGGCCGGATACGTTCCAGCGTCCAGTACATGTGTGAAAGGGGCTTATGTGTGTATGGCTGTGTATGGGTGTGTGTATGTGTGTATGTATGGGTATAGGCGGGTGTATGTACTGTATGTGTATGTCTGTGTGTGTGTATGGTTATGTGGATGTGGATGTGTGTATGTATGGATAAAATTGGATGCGTATATGGCAATGTATGGGTGTATATATGGATTCTAAGCTCTGGCCCTACGGGGTGTTGTACCCACAGTGCAGCTCTTGGTGGCGCCGCAGGTCCACTTTGCGCTGGAACCCCTGGCAGCAGCGTGGGCAGCTGAAGGGCTGGTAGCCACTGTGCTTGCGACTATGTGTGATGAGGTTGGAGCTCTGGCTGAAGGCTTTGCCACACACCTGGCACACGTGGGGCTTCTCACCTGAGCAGGAGGCAGGAGACCAGGTGAGACACTGACTGTGTATTCACAGACCTGTTCTCTAAGAGAAAGTCAGCACAGGCCCAGCTGAACATCCCAGTGCCTTCATAGTCCCTTATCCACTGTCACAGCTAGCACTTGCAGGAACCTGAGCTAGTGTGCACTGTGGGTGGAGTTATTAGCGTGCGTAGTATTACACTGAGGGTTGAGTTATCAGGCTATGTAATATTACAGTCTTCATACAAAGTCAGGAAGCAAAGCTTTTTTTTGCTGATAACGAGTCTGAATCAGCAAAGAAAAATGACAAGGTTCTGCTATTCATTATTCATGTGAAAAGAATCCGATCGGAGCCGTGAGATCATGAGTTCAGCCTCCTGCAACACGCATGCCACCCCTGCTCCTGCACACTCACCTGTGTGTACGAAGGTGTGCTTCTTCATGTCCGACTTCTGGTGGAATCTCTTTCCGCAGTACTGGCAAGGGTAGGGCCGTGTGTCTGAGTGGATGAGGAGGTGTGTGGACAGGGTGGATGAGCGCTTGAATGTCTTGCCGCACACCTTGCAGCTGAAGCTGCGCTCCTGAAAGGCACCTGAACTGGTCAGAGCGGTGGCAGGTATGGCAGTACACCACGCTCTAACCCTCACAGGCATCAACATCAACATCTGATGCATCGCAGATGCCTACTGCACTGTGGCATAAAAGTTGTTGGGTTTTTAAACAAGCTGTAGGTCTACTTGCTATTGCACACACATTTTAACAATGGACTAATGGACTCTTAGTGTTTTATATCTCATTGCATTTTAATATGATGACAATCTACTGTATATGTATTTATGCTCTTTATTTATTTATATTTTATTTATTTATTTTATGATGTGTGTTGGTTGTGTTGACTACTGTTTGCAAACCAAATTGCCCCTTGGGGACAATAAAGACTATCCAATCCAATGCATAGGAAGCCCTCACAATGGGCTTTTACATTTCTTATTTCCTTCCCTTTCTGCAGAACATTGTTGTGTCTTTTTGGAGGGGTGTGTTTCCTGTTGACAAACATTCCCTTCTCCTTCAACCTTACCTTGACCCTGCAGTGCATGCCTAGCTCTGGCCTGCAGAGGTATGCTTGGTCACTGGCCTTGGGATACGTAGCTAATGGGACTGGGAGCCTGCTGACATGAGATCTGTTCAAATGAGTCTCCAGACATGCAGCTGAGGAAAACACCTGAGGGAGAATAAGCTGAATCACATGTCTAGCGGATCACTGTCTCCGAATGTGTGAATAGAGTTGTAGCTCAGGATTAGGCAAGGGCTAACAGCCCACAGTGCACAGGTGTAATTGCCTGTCCAGGTTGCAGGCAGTTTCACTTCATGACTCTATTACAGTAAAGGAGGTTCACTCATGTGCAGAGGAGCAGGGGAATCAGGCCGCAGTTTGTGGGTGGGTGAGCAAGTGAGTGAGTCACTGAGCAAGTGAGTGACTGAGCAAGTGAATGAATAAGCGAGTGAGTGAGTGAGTGAGTGAGTTAAGGAGAGAGTGAGTCAGTATGGATGCCTGCACTCACCCTCCCACACTGGGGACAATATATCATGGGAGTTTTGAAGTTCAGGAACTGGCTGCATGTCAGCTCCTCTCTCTCCCTCCTCCTCTCTGTTGCCCTCTGATGGTGGCTCAGGAAAGTGTGCAGTAGTCTCTCCAGCTGTCGCTCTTTCTCAGGATTCTCTGGGCTCAGGAGGGGCCAGTGTGGTGCTGGCAGGGGCTCATCTAGTCCAGGCTTATCTGCAGGGTACCAGGTACAGGGACACTATATTACATAAAGGGTGGTGTGGCTTAGCCAGAACAATTTAGCAATATTAGGTCAAATTACCAGGCTGTATGTTGGCAGCATATTGCCCACATGTGTGTGGAGTTTCTTCACCTGTTTGTAGAGTTACAGAGAGTTTATGTTTTGTACAGGTGAACAACTTGGCGGTATTGTACGTTGAAAAATGCACTTTGTTAAGATTTATTACACAGTCTTTCATGGGAAAAGAGGACAAATGAAAATGATTTAAACCCATCCAGAAACACAGCATGAACACTTTCCATCCTCACAACACAGTAAAGAGAAGGAGAGTGTAATGAATTTTACAGGCTTTCATAGGCTTTAACTAGAATTTTGAGAATGCAAAATGAGTTCAGCCTTTTTTCCTGTTGTTTTCCCTTGTTGCTATTTCTTTCAAACTCATTTTTAGAATTGGTCCTTTCTGTCACAACGAGCCAGTGATATATTTGTCTGTCTGTTTATCCCAGCTGTACCAAACAAGTAAAGACTAAGGGTGCCGATGTGGGCGTGTATCTGCAGGCTGTGGAGAGAAGGATTGTGGATGTCAGCGTGTACCTGCAGGCTGCGAAGAGTAAGGGTGCACATGTATCATGTACCTGCAGGCCAGGCTGTGTGAGGGTCACCATGGGATGTGATATGAGGCATAGTGGGCATGGGGCTCAAGCACATTGTGGGCAGAGCCACCACTATTCCTGGGACTGCTGGATCAGTGTACGTGGGCTCCACAGCCTCTGAGGAAGGGCTCCTATTAGACAGGATTGGCTTTTCCAATGGAGAGGTGTGTCCATGCAATAGGGTAGGACTTGAGTGGCAGCTGTCCCCTGTGGGGCGTGGTGTGGGAGCCCCTCCCCTTTTATTCTTGACCAGGAAAGAGCGAGGCATGTCAAGTGGAGGTAGAGCTGGAAAGAGAGAGAGAGATATAAGGGCTGAAAGCACCCAGAGTATAAGAAAGATTCCTCCAATGGACACATACTGCTAACATTAACTGCTAACATCTTCACCCATATCTTCCGCAGAGAGCCCTTCGATCCCAAAATGCCGGGCTTCTCACCATTCCAAGGGTGGGCAAAACTACTGTAGGTGGTAGAGCCTTTTCCTATCAAGCCCCTCTCCTGTGGAACAGCTTACCCTCCGAGATTCGGGGAACAGACTCTCTCTCCACCTTTAAGTCTAGGCTCAAAACATATCTATATAGTAAATCCTTCAGCTGAGGGACATGGATCATAGAGTCTCTGGTGGACTAAGTGGTCATTGCTTTCATGAACCCTGTGCCGTGATCTGGTGTTGACTGTCTTAGGGTTGCCCTCATGACTATACCGGTCCCTTGCCTCCTGTCCCCTAGGTATGCTGCCATAATGTTAGCCTGCTGGGATTTTTCCTTGTTGCACATCTTTTTCTCTGCCCCTCCTCTCCTGCCTCTCTGTTCTACATCCCTTCCATTCTTATCATCCACTAACCACTGTTTTCTGTTTGCTTCCTATCCCTGCTCCGGGCTCCTGTCCGGAGCTGTAGCCCAAGCGTCTCATCCCGTTTTCCAGTCCTGCTACCTCGCTGCCCTGCCCATCAAAGCCAACTGCGTTCCAAGAACCGGACATCCTAGGACAAATTCTTATAATCACTCTGCTGTTAATTACTATTGTCTGTCAATCGTAAATGTCTTAAAGTACATTGCATAACTTGTCTCTAACTCTATCTGCCCAGTGCCGGCCAGAAGCAGATGCCCCCCCCCCCCCCCCCCCCCCCATGAGCCCGGTTCTGCTCAAGGTTTCTTCCTGATAGGGAGTTTTTCCTTGCCACTGTTGCCTTAGGCTTGCTCTCAGGGGGTCTCAGGCCTGGGAACAATGTAAAGCTGCTTTGTGACAACTTGTGTTGTAAAAAGCGCTATACAAATAAAAATGAATTGAATTGAATTGAACATTAAATAAATGTCATTTAAAATTCTCAAAAAATGCTACATTACTCTGATGGGAAATTTCACATTACTGTATACAAAAATGACCTAACAACCTCTACTAACACAACAGTAAAATGAGGTCCTACCCAATTGCAACAAAACTTCACAAATTGTCAATTCTGTCTTTAGAGGGCAGCATTGTACTTTTAAAAGCCAGCAATGGAGAAATTCATTTGAAAGCGTAGACATAATTTCTATGTCCACAGTATACTATGTATACATTATAACATCACATTTTCTTGCTTATACCTTTCCAGGGGCAATTCAAATGTTATTAATTTAAATAAAAGCATACCTTGAACCAAAACATTACTTGAGAAAAAGAAAAATTACATATTTCTTCAAGTACATTGAAATCTTAGCAAACAAAAAACTTAAAAAGTGATAGAGAAAACGTCAGAGGAACATAAAAAGTGATGTAAGGATATATCACGGATACAAAGGCAACCTACAGTGGATATAAAAAGTCTACACACCCTTATGAAATTGCAGGTTTTTGAAATGTAAAGACAGAAATAACAACATAAATAAACAAACAAAAATCCAGAGAAAAACAAATAGTTAATTATTATGAACATTTTAAATAAAAAAAATTACAACTACCTGATTGCATGAGTCTGCACACCCTTTCATAATTGGTTAGCTGTGTTCAAAGTTAACCAATCACATTCAATATCATGCCTGTAGGTAAATAGCATATACCCGCCATCAATGAAAGTGATTCTGAATAAACCCAGATTAAAGTCAGCTGTTGCTGTAGGATTTGCTTGGGGTTGCATCCTACTGGGAGAGCCATGGTCCACAAAGAGTTGCCAAAGAAACTGCGAGAGCTAATTATTGAAACGTACCAATCAGGAGAGAGATATAAAAGAATATTGAAAGCACTGGATGTACCATGGAGCACTGTCAAAACCATCATCAATAAATGGGCGAAAATGTGGCACCACAGAGACATTGCAAAGATCAGGACGACCCTCCAATATTGATGAGAGGGTGAGGAGAAAACTTACCAGGGAGGCTACCAAGAGGCCAACAGCAACATTGAAGGAGCTACAGGAATTTCTGATAGGTACCGGTCACTCCTTGCATGTGACCACCATCTTTTGTATTCTGCACATGTCTGGGCTATGGGGTAGAGTGGCAAGACAGAAACCCTTTCTTACAAAAAGGAACATCCAAGCCCATCTAAATCATGCCAAAAGATTAATTCAGTCACCCCAAACCATGTGGGAAAATATGCTATGGTCTGACGAGACAAACATTGAACTTTTCAGCCTAAACTGCAAAAGATATGTTTGGCGCAAAGCCAATAAAGCTCATCATCCAAGGAAGACCATACCGACTTTGAAGCATGGTGGTGATAGCATCATGCTTTGGGGCTGCTTCTCTTCAGCTGGGTTAGGGGCTCTTGTCAAGATAGATGGGATAATGAATATCAAGATATTTTTTCACAAAACCTGCTGGCCTCTGTCAGAAAGCTGAAGATGAAGAGGAATTTCACATTCCAACATGACAATGACCCAAAGCACACATCCAAGTTGACCAAGGCATGGCTTCAGAAAAGGTAAATCAAAGTCTTAGAATGGCACAGTCAGAGCCCAGACCTCAATCGATCAGAAACCTGTGGAATGACCTAAAGAGAGCTGTACACAGGAGATCCCCTCACAATTTGAAGGAACTTGAACTTTTTTGTAAAGAAGAGTGGGATAAAATTCCAAAGTCTAGATGTGCAAAGTTAATACAGACTTATTCGCAAAGACTTGCTGCTGTAATAAATGCAAAAGGTGCTTCCACAAAGTATTAGTTGGAGGGGTGTGCAGACTTCATCAGGATGTTGTAGTTTTTTTCCCCTAACAATTAACTCTTCTTTCTTTCTCTGGATTTTCGTTTGTTGGAAGGTCACATTACAGATGGAAAGAGTGACATTTATGTTGTTTTTATTTCTGTCTTTACATTTCAAAAACCTGCAATTTCATAAGGGTGTGTAGACTTTTTATATCCACTGTAACTCCCACGCGGAGGTAGAAAGTCGTCATGATGGAGGTACTTCAGACTTTTTATTCAGACACTGAGTCTAAGCTAATGCCCTGTCATATAGCTGTACTGACATCAAAAGAGTGTTTTTCTGCACAGTTGCAACAAAGAAAGTTTCCATAGAAGAACACACCTGGAGATAAAAACCCGTCTGTTACACTCTCAAACCCGGTGTTGTTGATGAGCACAATAAAACGTAAAACTCGCAAACTGCAATCCGGAACCTGCAATCCGAAGAGAGGAGTATACAGACAATTCTACAAATTTATCCCAAACTCAACGAATGATCCACGTGAGTTCAGTGTCCTGCCAAAATAAAAAGGAAAAGGCAGACCAAAATCGGCTCTTTTAGCTTAGCTCTGTGCTTTAAACATTCCCATTCAAATTGATCCTATTTATGTATCTAAAATAAATAATATGCATTATGTATATCTGTAAGTATTTTGTTCAGCGTAATTTTCCCCACCAGTTACCATTCAGTTGTGGAAAGTATGCCGTGAGAACCACTGTTCTCTGTGATTCCGATTATTGCAAAAGGGTTTTTACAGCGGTTTGTGTGGGTCTGGGCTCTATCACCTTCAAGGACACTTCAAAACCGCCGCCCAAACCCATTTTATAAAATCACCTACTCACAAAAATCCGACTTTAAACCGACTTTTAAACATACGAGGCAAAAAAAATCAACGACTGGAGATAACAAAAGCAGCAGCAGTTATAGGAAAAGTATATAAGTTATATTACGAAATGCCACAATCATAACTCATTAATATAATAAACTGTGCATTGTTAGTGTAACGGGTGAGACCACCCGTTACATTAGGCTTGCTAAAAAATTACAAAGATGACAAAGTATACATTTATAGTTCATATAAAAAGGTAGTTAAGCTGAGTAGTAAGGTTGGCAGTAGATTAGGTTGTAAGGTTGTTGCGATTCTTGATTTTAATGGAAAATATTTCCCTAGTACATATGGCAACGCATATTACTTTCACACCAACAAGCTGTCACTAGATAACAATATCGACTGTTTTTAAATTTGTTCAATCGAGTGTTTAGCCATTAATTCCCGATAAAGTAAAGCATCAGGTTAATAACTGTGTCACGAGATAACTGCATTACACTAAAATCTAGTAATAATATTAATTTTGAATGGAGGGTGTTACAGCTGTCAAAATGTTTTAATAACCATGGCTACAAAGTGAAAACAGTACTGTAATTATTTATCCTCTATGGTTATTTTAAAAACAAAAAAACATATTTTGTGACTATATAATTGCTGGGTGCTTTAATCGTGAAGTCATAAATTACATTGTATTGTACTTGTATCTATGTCAAGCCAACAGGCACAGACAAAGCATCAAACAAACCGCTCTTCTTCCATTTATGGTCGAGAGAAATACCGTATTGGACCCCCTGACTCACCACTTTAATGTCACTTTAATAAAGTCAACTCTTGTCCTCTTGGTAGCTTGCCCCCTTAATAATGCTCCAGGGAAACTGCTGAGGCAAAACAGAGATTTTATTTACAAATGATAGTCCTGACTTACAAAACAGAAGAGCCGTCACATTAGCCTACTCGTCCTCGCATGCAAAGTGTTTCTATAAAAGTTCTGTTTTTAACAGTAAGACTAATTCCTGACATACTGAGTAAAATTGAACATAGTTATACGTTATAAGGAATGAGTACTGATGTACTGAATGTACTGACTTGTGGCATGGAGAGAGGATTAAAATGTAACTAAAAAGTTACTTACCAAGTGTGGTTATCTAAGGTCACCTGGCTACCAGACCGATTACTGTCACAAAGACACCTAGATTTCAAGTAGGACTAGGTTTAGCCTGCGATTTAAAGAAGAAAAAGAAAACCGTAATTTCATTTTCATAAAATAAATTTCCTGATGTTTATTCTTTCTCAGTTTTTTTTTATTCAATGCATCATTTTGATCAAGTGGTCGCAAGTTTCAAACATTTTTCTTGACGAATGAAGACGAAATTCAACCATTTTCGCTGGTTCGGTTAAATATATTGTAAATCGAAGCAACTATTGTAATTCGTGGTGATGTAGCGGGCTCCACTGGGCACGAGAACAAGTTAGCGACAGTGAGCTGCAAGCGCGCGCGCGCCCTGCTTTTCTCAATCGCTTAGTGGCGCAGACCGCAACCAGCTTCCTTTCTACGAAGAACAATCCAGCTGCTCACTGCCACGGTCACTCGTATTGGGCATAATAGCACTGTTTTCACGTTCTGTTACTGTGAAACTCACACAGTCATATTACTTGTGATTATGCACGAAGTTAGCAAACTATGGGGAACACAGACCATGGCGCCCCGACTATGAACTTACATGGTAACTTTGGAACCCCTTTTGCAGGTCTGGTTCCCAGGATGCAGAACTACGCTGCAAACGTTACCTGGAAGCAGTTCAACAACAATTCATCAGTTAGTGATGTCATAAATAAAAACTGTTTTCTCCAACTACCAGTCGTCATGTTTTTAAAACAGTAAGCAAAGTATGTGCTGTTCCATTTTTTCGTTTTAACATTTAACATTTTAACGAACAGAGGACTCACTCCATTACATGGCCATATCCATACTTCAATCTACCATACAGTGCTGGTATCATAAATATATATATATATGCATCCTACAGTAAATGCAATACAACATACCCTGCAGTAGAATGACGGTATCACAGGTAATGGAAAGAGTGAAGGTAACACAGATAAGAGTAAGATTTACATTATGACTGGGTAGAGTAGTCAGGATGCAAGAGGCAGGTCTTCAGTGAGAGATGGAAGATGACCAGTGACTCCACTGCTCTGACCACTATGGAAAGCTCCTTTCACCACATTAAGGCCACAACAAACAGAAGACACAAACAGGAGGTGTGACCATATAGGTGAGGAACAGCCCAGCAGAGTGATCTGAATGGTGGAGTATCTATGCAGTCACTGCCCGATAGGCAAACACCGCGCTCTGAAATGAATGCAAGCCATCAATGGGAGTTGCAGGGGTCTGATTCCACAGGCAGGGAGCAAGGGAAGACTAGTGCCTGGACCAAGAGCTGGGTTCACTAACTGGAAGGAATGGACTGTTGAGATAATGGAGAAGAAGAATCTGTACGCTATGCTGATCGATGCTATGAGCTCCCTGTAGGTCTGAATGTTTTCATGTTGTTCAGTCCATTGTCAAGTGCATACAACACAATTCAACACAATCACAGATCCACACACAAACAACCAAACACAATGATATATCTACATGCAAACAGAACACAATCACAGACCCACACAAACAACAATTCGACAATTAGAATTAGACTGAGAGTTTACAGTGTAAATTTTTATTGCACATTATTCTCTTAAAGTACAGAACAATGAAATGTTTCATATCATCTATACCAATGCCATTGCCATTGTTACCATAATAATAACCTTCATCTCAAATATTTGCCTTAATGTATATCACATGGTAAAATTTCAAGAGTGGACAGGGTCAAAGTTGTTCACTTGTGAATACCAAATTCCCAGTTAATAAGAAGTGGAGTGGGTCAGGACTGCGCAGGACTTCCTATTACAGTATAATAGGAACCCCACTGATAACAGTATTTGTATGTACTCCTATCACTCTGATTGTTAACATTATTTCAGTTAGAACTGGATTATATAGTAACAAGCAACATGTCTCTGTGTGGCAATGTAATTCGTAGTCACGGTGGTCAAAACTGCAGGACCCAACACACAGAAGTTAAATGCCCACTGTCAACGAGTTGTATGCTTTCCAGTCCATTCCTAAAGTGCTATAACGGATGTAGATGTGGGTGGAGCAGCTCAATCACCAGCATGCACGTGCGGGGGGTGGGTAGAGGTAGAGTCTGAAGAGGTGCGTCTTCAGGCCCCGTCTGAAGGAATGGGGTGAAAGAGCTGTCCGTAGCGGGACAGGGAGTTCGTTCCACCACTGGGGAGCGATGTAAGTGAAACGCCAATGTTTGGCAGAACGAGCACCTCCTGCCTTGACCATGCAAGGAGCGAGGCATCCAGTTGCTGCTGAGCGCAGGGGTCGGGCTGGTGTGTAGGGCTGGATGAGTTCTTGGAGGTAGGTAGGGGCTGTCCTGTTGATTGCAGAGAAGGCGAGGGTCAGGGTCTTGAATCTGATCCTGGCAGCGACAGGAAGCCAGTGGAGGGATTTAAGCTGGGGAGTAACATGGGAGAACATGGGAGAATTTCGTGTATCTCATGGAAACAAAGCGATTGTGCTGCCAGGCATACAATGGTACAGTACATAGTATACCATATACTGTATATAGTATGGTGTTCGCACAATGTCCAAATCACATAACGTCCTATTTCACAGAATGTATCGTGGACGTTAAGCGACACATGGCTGTATTAAGGCCTGTAGTATTACACTTCATCGGGAGATCGTGCAGTAGCATAGTAGCCAGTCAGCAATATAGTGGGTCTGATTATGAAGGTCACATTTTTGACTAGTTAGTTCTCTGATCGTTTTGCTAGTTTGGACAACATGTGTTTAGTGATAATATCTGTCAGCATTTGTGTGTGTGTGTGTGTGTGCGCTGTTATGCATCTATTGAACATCATACGGTAACACAGCAACATTGCATGTGTGGCTGTATTGAGTGGGCACCAAAGATTTTATTTGTTATTAGTATTATTATTTATTTTGTTGTTTTGTGTCTATTTCAATAATAAACTACAGCTAAAATATATTATTGTTTTGTATTTGCTTCATTATGTATTACATATGCAGTACAGATTCATAACTGAACAGCCTTACACATTCCCAGCCTCACCTAACTTATCTGGGATTGCTCTGTGCACAACAGTGCTTTCTGGTATGCATTCTTGTCAGCTTACAGCCCCAGCAGACACTGACAAGAAACAGCAATGTCCAGGTACACCAGCTGATCATGTCCTCTAACAGCCTGAGAGTAGTATGCAACTGAGTAATCCTCAAATAATAATTACAGTAATACATTCTGATAAATGCCAAACTCTTCTCAGGTGTAATCATAAAGTATGATGCGTTTTGTTATGAGATTCCATTTTACATTCTCTTTGAACATTGGTTGCTATAGTTTGGCAGGTTATGCTGTAGTTGGTGTTCTAACATCTTGGTCCATGTGCCCCTTTTTAAATTTGAGCACCTGCCCCTTTAAAGGTTTCTGCATGGCCCTGCTCACCAGGCAAGAACACCATCTAGAGATGCCCAATTATTGCTGACACAATGTTCATGAATTCAGCAGTGAACAAGGGTATTTCTCCTGGAAAATCCTGTCAGTTCCCCTCATCTCCCTTGTATCTACATGTTTAAAACCACTTTAGAGCCATTTAGGCCAACAGGCATGTTTTCTTTTGGGTAACCAAAAGAAGACAATAGTGTAACAATGTTTTTATTAAGAAAACCAGAGGTGTTTCACTATAACAGGGCACAGTAACCTTCAGTGCATGAATGCTCTCAGAGAACACCACCAAGCTTTAAGATACCCCGATCTTTACCTTTATCTGATGGATAAGCGCCTATTTAGTGTCCAATATTCACTGTCTGCATGCCTGTGGGATCAAACCTGCCAATGATTTGGGGTGTCAGATAAGCTCTTGTCATTTCTATGAGGTTTGATTTCACTTTAAAATGCCCTCTGAAGAGCCTTAGGGGTGGGGTATCACACTGCTAGACATGTGCAGAGGCAGATATCCTGCAGTCAGAACAGGAGCAGTCCCAGCCTTGGAGTGCCACATTGTTTTTCTAATGTTTGTTCCTTCAGAGCATTCATCTAAATTAATACAAGTGACCATGTGCTGTAGTGCATTTGACAGACTAAATAACATAAACCTGTATATATATAATGTGTGTATATATATATAATATTATAATATACATATATACATATTATGTATGTATGTACAGTGGGGTCCAAAAGTCTGAGACCACATTGCAAAAGTTTGAGATGACATAAGCAAATTTGGGGCATTGACCAACTTGTACAAAAGGTCAGATTTCCTTGAGTTGTATCCTTTCCATTGAAGCATGCGTTCAGATGACACTCAAGTGGATTTGATCTACTCATCCGAGGCTCATTCAAGTAACTCAACTTGCAGCCAGTGTTCACCTGTTATAAATATGGCTGTGCCTCAAGTTTCCAGCAGATCATTGCTTACCAAGGTGCATTGTGATAGTGGGAAAATGGCGTCAGAACTAAGTGAAAGTGTCAGAAGTCAAATTGTTATTCTAAGCAAAGAGGGGCTTTCTCAGCGTCAAATCATGGCTAGACTACAGGTTTCTAAGGGGGCAGTAGATGGAACTCTGAAAGGCTTTGCAGAAACTGGATCAGTTGTATCCAAAGTATGATCAGGCAGGCCAAAAGTGACCACACCATCAGAAGATCAATACATCAAGCTTGATCTTCTTGATCTTGAGTGTATCAAACCAACAGTGAAACATGGTGGTGGGAATATTCAAGTCTGGGGGTATTTTGCCTACTCTGGAGTTGGACACCTGCACCGAATTGACTACACCCTGATCGAGGAGAAGTACTACTCCATTCTTCAGAGACATGCTATACCGTCTGGTTTGCATCTTTGTGAAGGATTCATACTGCAACAGGATAATGACCCCAAACACACCTCAAAGCTTTGTAAGAACTACTAGAAGACCAAAGAAGACCAAGGAGTCCTGATTATCATGGACTTTCCTCCACAGTCACCTGACCTCAGTCCCATTGAACATTTATGGGGGCACTTGAAGACTGAGAAAGCCAAGCATTCTGTGACATCACCAGAAGATCTTTGGAACATTGTCAAATCATGCTGGGATAACATGGGTCATCAGGTTTTGCACAAACTTGTGGAGTCCATGCCAGCTCGAGTGCATGCTGTCATTAAAGCAAAAGGGGGACATACCAAATATTAAGATATTCCCAAATTTATGTACATTTTTCAAAGATTCAACTTTTCACTCAAATTGTTAAACTGATATTATCATTTGTAATGAAAAAATGAGTATTACATTTGAAATGTCATGACTGCGGCATCTTAGCCGGTTGTTTTCTTTCCCCTGTTCATGTGCTTTTGTTTTCCTTGTGTTCTAGCCCTGCCCCGCTCTCCGCCCTGTCTCCGCCCACCTGATTGTCTCTACCTGCCTGCCAGCACACCTGCTTCCCATCACCTCATCAGCCTAGCCCTATATCTACCCTGCTTGTCTCTGTCTTGTTTGCCAGTTCGTCTCAGTTTGCTGTTTCACTACTCGCCGTCTGTTCTGGTTTGCCTGTTGGTTCCGTTTGCTTTGCCTGTTTATTCTTGACTACGATTTCTGGACCTGATTTGTGGTATGTTTGCTGTGTTTTTCTGGTTTTGGACTTTGCCTGTTTTTCCTGACTTCGTTCCTCATTTTTGCCCTGTGGTTTTGGTCGCCGTGTCTGCCCGGTTTTTGACTCTGCCTGCCCTGACTTCGTTTTGTGGATTACCCGTTTGGATTATTAACCTGTTTTTGGCATCCATCTCCTCTGTCTGCGCTTGAGTCCCTGCCTGAGTTCTGACATGAAACAAGTGCAAAATAGAAGTATTTTGAGTAGTGGTCTCAGACTTTTGGACCCCACTGTATAATATATATATGCGTTTTCTATCATTCTCTATGCATTATAAAGAGTAACATTTCAGTGTGTGTGTCATATTCTTAAAGGGTAACTTCAGCAACAATCTAAAATTTAATTTGATGCTGTGCCACACACTAGAGCGGTGTCTGCTTTGCTCCATGTGATCATCATGCTCTAGTGTGGGCATGTGCTAGCCCGCTCTGTAAAGCATCACTGTTACAGGAACCCAGTATCCCCCTGAAGTCTTCCATCATGCATAAATGGCTGTCATGAGCAAAGTATGACATTTTTTTTTTATTCAATCACTGGTGTTTCTTTCTTTGCAGTTACAGAGGGTAATCCTTCTCTTTCCTGTCTGCCTCCAGCTCCCTGAATGCACTCTGAAGCTGTTCAGACCTGTTAACACAAAGCTAAAATCTCTAAAATGGCAGCTCCTGAGTGGCTCAATGGCTAAGGCAATCATTCTGAATGCACGCTGAGTCCTACAGAGTGAGCTCAATCCCAGCCAAGCCATCAGCTAATGGTGACCAGAGACCCACAGTGACAGAATAAACAGGCTACACTCCACAGGAGGCCAGCTGGGTCCCTTAGTCCACACATTCCAATATCCAAGCAAGATGCCACTAAATTTGGTTTATGTTTTTAAGTGCTCAAGAAGTGGTTTTTTAAGTGCTCAGAGAAGTGCCGCAAAGGATTCTGGGATTTGAACAGGAGTTGGATAAATGCAAAATTAGCTAATGTTCTTATTGATTAAATCAAACAGCTTTTTGGGTTGATATGCACTACCATCAAGGTGAGCAACACCATACTGAACAGTACCCTGTAAAACAATGTTTCTGTAAATAGAATACATTTTAATATGCTACATATACTATATAAATCTGATATTGTAATAAACACTTCAGCCAATAAGGAGTCCTGCCATGCCTTTGCTAGGCTCTACTCTCAAACTAGGTGGCACAGTAATACACACACTTCTGACCTCATTGTGATGTGACCGTTTTGCAAACTGAATAAGGATGTCTTGCAGATACATATTTCAATATGCAGTCATTCCGCATGCTTTAGCTGTAAATGTTTGACCTTTAACCTTTAAACGAACAAACCCCAGCCCACCTCTGATATATCTGCATGTATGTCTGAGGTCAGGTGATTGATCACATGATGATGATGTAAGCAACTGGAAACATGCAGTAAGTGCACCTGGGTGCTACCCCTAGGCTAACCATGGAGCTGTTTAGCACTGGTTTACAACAACACCCTTTCATTCATTCGCACTTTAACCCCAAAGAGGCCTCACAAACGGGAAGTGATGCCACAGATATATGTGTACCATTATAAAAAAACACACTGACAATATACTGAGTGTTACACAGACACCTCGCCCCCTCTGCAATGAGCCATCGGCTTCACCCCTGCCCCTTAACTAATGGTGTCATAAGTGTCTCATCCAGGTGCAGCCTTATGCAAGGCAGTGCTGGGGGTGTGTGACAGCTAAGTCTATGCAAAAAGGGAGAAAAGACCTTTGAGCAAAAAGTATGGAGAAGGCGAGAGAGGGAGAAAGGGGAAAGAGAGAGGGAGAAGACAAGGAAGAAAGAGAAAGAGGGGGGAGACAGAGAAAGAGAGAGTCATTTTGTATGGACTTGGTAGAATCCATGTCTGCATTACACAGACAGGGAGGTTGACTGACCTTTGACCTTTGGTCTTTGAATGCCAGAGTGCAGCAAACAGCAAACCTATGGGAAGGATGGGGTGCCCCCTACTGTCACCTAAACACAGGGGAACCATGGGAGGCAACAGGGCCCACCAAACTAGAGGGTCTGCTCTACCCCCATCTCTCAGGGGTCCCAGCTGCTCCACGCTGATACGCATACGTCTGTGTTTGCAGTCTGACTCTCACACTGTGTCGTGCTATTTTTAAGTGCTGAATCACAACATGTGGTGTAAAATAAATTCCACAACCAAAAAAGTTCCAAGATCAAAAAGGTGGTACCATGAAGTGGTGAATTTTGGTCATTCTCATAGTACCTATTCCATCACACACTGAATGCCACCAAATTATTCAAATTGCTCTCCTTGTTAATTAAACAATCTCACGTTGTAGCTTTTGCAAGCACACAAACTACAGACAATCTGCGCTGTTTCGCGAGCATAATCATTTACTCTATGCTATTGGTGTCAATTATTTTATTAATTATTTGTTTTATTGTTAATCAAGGAGGAAAAAGGGGAACAGGTTGAAAGTAATGATGGATTTAAAGGTAGTGTTTCAGCCCCCCCGTCTCACCAGCTGCAACTGACTTTAAATATAATTCAACTGAAAAACAAATAACCCTAACCGCGCTCACAGTTATGAGGAACACCATCTGTTTGACATGTTTTTCTTCTCAAAAGCCATAACTTCTCAAAAGCCATAACTTTTGTACGAAATAAATATTCGTAAAAACCCACTATTTGTGCTTTGCCGAATATTCGTATTTGGATTCGACTCCACCCCTAGTGTCTTTGTGCGTGTCACTGGTACCTCCTGCTCTACTCAGTTGTCCTCTGCACACAGCATACAGGGAAAGATCTGCGGAGGAGGCAGAACATGTGTAGCTCTGCCCTGCTCCCCCCCTCCACTTTCAGTGCTGCCATCACTATTGAGGTGTCGGGCGGGGTGGCAGGGCTGGGTGAGGGATGGATAGAGAGTAGTGGACGGGAGAGGACTGGGCAGCAGGTCGTCGTCCGAGCTGAGGTAGTCTCCCTCCCGTTGGGATGTTGGGCTGGCCAGGCACAGGCTCTGGAAGGCCGCATGTCCAGGGGACTGGTAACGGGAGGGCTGGCTACATAACCTTCTTTGGAGACTCATTCCAGTGCCCTCCTCCCCCTCCTCGAGACATGTGATGCTGGAAGAGGGGGCGGACAGCCTTCTGTGAGTATGGCTGGTTAACATCTGCGATGCCCCAACCATATGTATGTCAGACAATGCCTTCATTTCATAAAGACTTCTCTCCCTTTCCTTTCCATCTACATACTGCATCTTGCAAGTCTCTCCCTCTCTCTCTCTTTCCATCCATCCTCTCTCCCATCTGCCTCTCTGGCTGCCTCTCCTCCACCTCTCATCCCTCTCTCTCCTTATATCTTCTTTCTCCCACCACTCCATCTCTCCCTTTATTCTTCCACTCTGAAGGTGCAGGATTCAAAATGCTTCATTGGCTTGGCTTTATAATGTGCAATATCACCAATACAAGATTACAAATGATCACACTTGTGCTGAGGACATATGGAAAAATGAAAAAAATTTACATGCTGACAATAGTGCTATAGTGGCAAGTAGTGGAATTATAAGTAGATGGATGAAATACACTGAAATAAAGAGGAAAGAAAAACCTCAGATACATCAACTACATACAAATTAAAATGAACAACAGTAATAACAATGTAAACCTAACATAAGGAACACTGAAATGTTGATGCTGTTCCGCTGAGTCACCTACCTAAGAGTTGCAAGGAGACACAGATTTAGCTATCAGGTTTGCCATTAGCTCTTCCTTCTCAGAAGGACAGAGATTTTACCTTGGCCTGAGAGGATGTTAACCTGGGGTCTGTCACTCAAATTTGGGCAATAATTTTTCCTATGTAAGGATTTGTGTAATTTGTGGATTTTTAGCATGCTAACAGGAAGTGGATCTCTGTCCCAATCACCTGAGAACATCTTGTATTCTTCCTTCTTGTTCTGTCACTACAGTTGAGTATGCGCTCTGATTGCCATACCAATGAACCTGGCTCTTTGGTGTTGCAGTCAAGCTGCAGGTTTGGCACCCTGTAGACCTGGGTGCAAGGCTGGGTGGGGTGACTGCTCTCGGCCTTTCGCTGTAGTTCTGTACGGAGCTTTGACAGTTGTTTAATTTTGTCCTGTTTATCCTGTGGTCAATGTATTTGTTTTTAAATGTTAATATGGAAATTTTTGGGTCTTAATGGTTATAGTAGTAGTTGGTGCCGTGATCCAAAACTAAGCTGCCCAGAGCAAAATGGTACCTGTTTGCCTGAGATTAGGATTTTTTCTAAAACTGACAGACAATACCCATTTTGGACAACAGATCTAGGCTCTGTTGCAAAACAATCCTTTTGGAGTATCTCTCTCTGTCTCTCTCCCATCCCTCTCTCACCCTGTGCACGTGAATGTTACCTGCCAACACTGGTTGAGATCAGTGACAATGTCCTGCACTTCTCTGAAGGACTGCAGTATCTCCAGCTCTCTCAGCTTCACCAGCTTCAGCTCTTCCTGAAGCTTAGCAGTGTTGGTCTCATTCAGCAAGGAGCTCCTCCTCTGCAGAACACACAGGTCCAGGGTCGGTGGTGGAAGGACACACACAGTCACACACAAATTCCAGATTAAATCCAATGAGTCAGAGGTGACTGCTTGCGAGTGTGGAGCGGCTAGAAGGGTTTCATACTTTGCTCTGTGTGCCTACATTCACTGCTGCTCATGGGCTTAATCACTGTAATTGATATAACAATGTGAATATGCTCCCAATAAGTGGGAGTGCAGAGATGCCATTTTGAAACTGGGAATGAGACACCCAAGAGAATGGAGCCCTGCCATGGTTCAGCATGTTAAAATTGTCTTTAGGTTTCTGTCAGAAATTATGCAGATAGATAAACAGATCCAGAGTCAGTGGTGGACACAGACACACGCACACACACCCACATGTACACACAGACACAAACAAACACAGACACAGACACAGACACAGACACATACACACACACACACACACACACACACACACACACACACACACACACACACACACATACACACACACACACACACACACACACATACACATACACACAGAGCAGAGAGATGGCAGTAAAGGCAGGTCTGAGTTTCCTGTGCTGTCAGTATGACAGTGCTCCTTGGCGAGGTGTGGTTAGTGTGGTGGGGGGTGGGGGGCTGCTCCTCTGGGTTTTTCGTGGAGTGCAGGCTCGTGCTTAGACAAGCGGTGGGCTTGGTGGGTTTCTCTTGCTGCTGGTGGTGGGCTCCTCGCCCTAGCTTTTGCCCTCCCCAGCACAGCTCCTCCATCACACTGTATAGTGCATGCGGTAAACCCATCTTTCTAGGAACCGTGATCCTGGGGTCTGGGGGATGGGGAGGGGTGATACTAGATTTACACTTCTTTTTTCACATTTATATCACTAACATTTACTTCTTTGGTTCACACTCATTTATCTCACTCTTTCAGCTGGTGAACTATTGTGTTGCACACTCGTTTATTTCACTCTTTTCTGCACTTATTTTCCATCCCAGATCTTTTCTCTGACATTTCTCTCACACTATCTGGCCTGTAGTATATATGATGTGTCAGCACACAACAGGCGATGCCTACAGTGAGGGGACCCAGCCCAGCTCCTCTGGCCTCAGTGGTTTTCACACGTTGCCATTTCTCACAGACACACACAGACACACACAGAGATATTCACATTCTCATGAGGCCCAGAAGTGCACACTTATGTACGCTCAAACATCCCCTGTGCACAAACTCTCCTGTCCATTTGTGCTCCTAATATGTTTGAAGTAGCTTCTTGCCTTGTGCTCAGGTTTCACTTGTCATTTCTCCAGTGCTTGCATTCTGTGTGCAAATGGAGGTGCAATCAATTGGTGTGTGTTCATCTGAAAATGGCCAAGAACTCTCCTCTCACTAATGTCCCTCACACATTAATAAATTGCACATTTCTGAGATGTACCAGAAGGACACCTGCCACTCATTCCAATCATTCCATCATCGCCAGATTGTCAATCATAACTTTCCCTAAGCCTAAAACACAGTAAGCTCATGCTGAATCAGCTGAGGTCCTCCTCCCTCAGTTACACTTGGAATCCCAAGCAAACCGAAGCTCTACAGCTTTCTTTAATTTTTTTTCCTTTTTCCATTTTCTCCCAAATTTGGTATGGCCAATTCCCCGAATTCTGGAATGCCCAATTAGTCGACATCGATGTTCAGTCCCATTGCACAACCTCCACTGTCAATCCGGGAGACCATGGATAAGCACATGTCCTCCTCCGAGATACATGATGTCAGCCACTGCTTCTTTTTGCACTGCGGTCCATAAGCTAAGCTAGCACAAAGATGAGTAGGAGGAAGACATTTCGTATGCAGCTTTGGCACGTGGACCACAGGCGTGATCGACCAGCAGGGCTTGATGTTGCTAATGGGACTGAAACCCCTGCTGACATACGCACCCCTATCCCCAGTGGGACAAAGCCAATGTGTTCCGCCTGTGAGCTCCCAGTCACTGTCGGCTAGTGACACGGTTGGGTTCGCACCCAGGCTGGGTCTACACTCAGAACAAGTGCTTTTACCAACTGAGCCACTCGGGAGCCCAGCTCCCGAGTGGGGCTGGTGTGGTTTATCCACATCCAAGCTGGTGAGAATAAGTGTGAAAACAAGAGAGACTTTTGCCACAACTTCAACAAGCTGAAATTGTGAAACCTGCTGTATGAACCATAGCACTGTACTCCTCAAATGTAGTGAAATTTACTTTTCAAAGACTTAACCAATGTTACATCCATCTTTATTATGTGATATTTTAGTTACAAGCATCACCATAACCAGCTCTATTGGTATTTGACCAGGAGCAAAGAACAAAGAAAAGCAATCCTGTGCACTACTGTCCGTAGCCCGAAGAACAAATCTGAACCATCCACGTCCTACGAATTACCACTAATTGTGGTACTCCATGGTTCTTTGTGGTTTTTTGTGGTAGCTGTTTGTGGTACTTTGTGGTTATTTGTGATAATTAGTTGGACCCAACTGTCAAGTTTCCAAGGCAATATACCAACACAACATCATTACATGTCTTAAACAGGCTTATACAAACTTATTAATTCCATTTACATGCTAGCTATGAAAAAAATTAGGGAAAGTCCAAACTGTAATTATAAAGGAGCTATCTATCTAGCTACAGGTTTTCATATCAAAAATGAAACTGTCGATAACATGAGAATTCTTACTGTCTTACTACCTCTCGTAATCAGCGAAATTGGCCACTGCCAAAGTAGCCTGCAAAATCCTCTTTTTAAATATATACCTGCTGAAGAGGACACCACATATCAATATCACAGATCCCACTGAAAAGGTCATCGACCTGGCTCACCCCCAGACTTTGACCATGGCCTCACTTTACCACAAACATAACTCACAGTGAACAGAAAATTGATCGGTTGCTATTCAGATAGCTATGAATAATGCATGCCACCCTTTAAATATGGCACAGTATACACCAACTAATTTTTTCTTGGTGGGTGCCACCTGCACTGGATTCTCTAGGGTATACCAAGCATCATCACTGTGTCATTACATTGTTTTTATAATGCTTCATTCCCATCATGCACCCTGTTTTGGGGTCACCGATTGTGCATCGTCTCACCGCAGAAAGAGGCTGAAGCAAGATGAATGCAACCCTCTGATACACTGGCAGCATGCCAGTGGCTGTTTTTCACAGTGCCAGTCTTACACTCCATCCTTGTCCCCAGAGAAACCAAACCAGCTTGCTATGCCTCTGTGGACTCAGTTACCGCCAGCCGGTTTTCAAACCCAGGCTGTGGGACTCAACCTGCGCTACATATGACTGTCTTGCTGACTGAGCCACTCAGGGGCCCCTCATTTTCTTTACTATGTGTTTTTAACCCGTTTGTGCGTACGGTCAAACCAGTGTGATTAGAACATGAGATTGGTAAAATTCTAGCTAACGTTAGCTTTGAGGAAACAGTGATTTATACAAAGTATAGCAAATGCAGTGTTGAAAACTATGAGAAGCTTAATAACACAAATGAAAACATAACAAACCATGTAACGTAACACGCGCACTACATAGCATAAAATAAGTCACGTGCAAAAGGGATAAAGTGTGCTGTTCCTATGCTCCGATTCTGTCGTGGCCCATTATGGGACATGTAGCATCGCTTCTGTCTGTCATGTAGAAACAATTCTAACATTCAATCGGTGATTCCAAGAAAAAGGTCACACAAAGGGGGTGAAACCAAAATAAAGTAGTGCCACTTAAAAGCAGTCACACAAATGTATACCAAATGCGGACTCCTACACACAGACACACACACACACAAACACACACACACACACGTGTAGCAGACCTCACCTTCTCCAAGTCAAGGGCCTTGTCCTGCATCTCCTCCAGGGCACAGAGAAGCTCTGCTTCCTGCAGTCGTGACTGCTCCAGCTGTATCTGCAGGCTGCTCACAAGCTGCTCAGTGTACAGCAACAGGGAGACACAGGCAGACACAGGTAAAACTGCTCAATGTACTGTGACAGGGAGACACAAGCAGACACAGGTAAAACTGCTCAATGTACGGTGACAGGGAGACACAGGCAGACACAGGTAAAACTGCTCAATGTACTGTGACAGGGAGACACAAGCAGACACAGGTAAAACTGCTCAATGTACGGTGACAGGGAGACACAGGCAGACACAGGTAAAACTGCTCAATGTACTGTGACAGGGAGACACAAGCAGATAGACAGACATAGGTGAAACTGTTCAGAGTACATAAGGAGGGAGACACAAGAAGAGGTATAAGAGGCCTAATATTTTGCAGTTAATTGACCATTTATAACCTATAAAGTGAAATGTGATAAAGGAAGAGGGTTCTTGGACTGATGCTCTGTCTGCAGAGTATGACAGGGAAGAGAGGAAACACACAAACCCAGTCACCTGTGGTATCACATTGTCCAGGCAGGGCATGGCATTTTATCTGATTGTTGGAGGCTAGATGCTCACACACTCCACAAAGTTGTAGTGGGAGTGCCGCAGTCACTCAGTGCAAGTATGATGGGCGAGAAAGTGAAGCAGTTGAGCAGGTGAACATGTTCAGGATGTGTGCATATGTGCATGTGTATGTGTGTATATATATACATATTCAATGCTTGGCACAGAGGAGAGGAGCTGGGCTCTGTCTCAGGATGCGGAGGCTACAGTTCACATCAAAGAGAGCCGTGCCTATCTCACCATCTTGTTTCTTCCCTCCGTGCACAACAAACTTTCCTCTTGCCATTTCACACTCACAATTTCAGTTTCAGGGCCACTCACACAACAATGAGAAAGGCTAAATCTATGGTGGCATAAAACAAGAAGAAACAGATACTTTCAGAGCCAAAATCTTTCTGTAACCCCTGCCTTTCTCTCTCTTAACTGGCATAAGATGAAAGGTCACCAGGAGGGCACCAGAGTTTATATTCCGCGGTTTATCTTTCTACAAGACATCTCCCCGAACTTGCAACCTGCAACATCTGCGGGGACAGTTGAAGTAAAGTTAACAAGCCATTTTCAGCTTTTCAGAAAAAAAAAAACATCTCAACAGTTAGCCAGAGGGAGTTTTTCAGCATTGTGTAATGGCACTTCAGGCAAAATGTTTTTCAGTGATTTACATAGCTCTGTTAATGTTAGCCGATGTGGTTTCTTTGGACCTTACTTAAATTGTTCAACCTTGTTCAGCTAGCTGCTTCCCTCAAATCTGGAACCCAGGGCTTATATGCCCAATACATAAGAGTGGAGATAAACTTCATCCCAATAATTACCGAGACATCTGTGTGACCAGCAATCTGGGGAAGGTTTTCTGTTGTATTCTCAATGCCTGAACACAAGCCTTCCTTACACAATGTCTTGAATAAGAGTCAGATTGGCTTTTTACCAAATCACCAAGCAACTGAGCACATTTACATCCTACACACCCAAATAAATCAGGATGTTCACCAAAATAAGGAAAAGAAAATTATTTGCATGCTTCATTGATATTAAGAAAGCATTTCATTCTGTTTGGCATGACTGCTTATACTACACAATTCTCCAATGTGGTGTAGGGGGTAAATATGCTCAGTAGCTCCATGTTACAAATGCAAATATAATGTACACCCAGGTTGACGCAAGAATGACAACGACCTCAAATCAGTTTGACTATTTAATGAGCATTTTGCTTAATCGTTACTGTTCATTTAATTAAATGTTTTTTTTTTCCCTTTAGTCATACCTGATGCGGGAGCACACCAATATATTGTGACGGCTATATCGTGCATCCCTACTTTGCGGAGGATGATGATTGGAAGTTGAGCTGGGTGACGGACAGCTATGGAGACCAATCGGATGAGAAATGACAGGAGCAGCCAAACCAGGAGCCTGAAGAAACAAGATAGACAGAGGCAGGGGCAGGGACACAGACAGACTAAACAAACATCGGAGCATACCCCCCAATACAATACTTACATGGAACGTAACACAATAAAAACAGATATTCCAATTATATTCATCCATTCTCTTTGCTCCTTGTGCAGCATGATGGATCCACAATTCTCTTCCAACTTTTCTTGTGTTTTGCAGCTTTGTGCCTCTCCCCACAACAGATTCATTTTGGGGAGTCCATTTTAAACCAACCTTAGGTATGTGGTCTGGTTGCATCCTTAGAACATGACCAAGCCATCTTAGGTGGTGGCATTTAATCTCTTCAATCACACTAAGGCATTCTGTCTTTTTGTAGAGCTCTTTGTTGGAAATTTTGTTAGGCCGATAGATTCTGCAGATCTTCCTTAGGCAGCTATCATGCAAAGCCTCATTCTTACTCATATCACTGCATTTTAAGGCACTTCAAACCCAAACCCTGAGTCCTGAAAAGAGCCCTCTCAGTCAGCTGGCTCCAAAACTAACTAACCCAGTAACAGCTAATACACACAGGTTTAAGAACAACTCTGCTAACCAACCACAAATTAGGTTAACCCAATAACAAAACAAACAGAAATATCATCTGGAACATTGGGATAATGATACCAAAACACAAAATATACTGCTATTGGGCCTTAAACAGGGATTACACGCTAGCAGAGTATGTCTTCACTGTCAAAGAGACAAAGCAGAGAGAGATCCTAACCAAGTTCAGGCTCAGTGACTAAACCTTTGCAATTGAAAAAGGTAGACACAGCCATGGCTACCAAAAGAAAAAAAGGCTATGTGGTGTGAGACAGGTAAGGTAGAAACAGATGCACTTTCTCCTCCACTGTAATAATTTGCAAAGAGTGAGAGACAAATACTTTAAATATTTTGAATTACAGCTCCCAACATTTAAGCAATGGAAAGGTGTACAAATTACAAATTGCTCTGAGAGAGAAATAAAGCTGCACCTTTAGCAGCATGGTACATACCAAAGTGCCACAGCCTGACAGACAATGGGCAGGAAACTTCTGCCGAGTTATAGTATAAATGTAAATAAATATATTTATGTGTGTTTCTGTAAATGTGTATTTATGTGCGTACTTTTTGGTTAATCGTACTTTTGTTAGCATATTGCTAAACATTCACATATTTACATATTAGATAATTTTGCTTTGGCAATACTGTCCATCTGTGGTCATGCCAATAAAGCTTGTTTGAGTAAAAGCACAGTCAATTGCCATGGAATTCAGAATATAACAGCAAAAGAATTACAGGGAGGCTAACGTGACTCACAAAGCTTGTAATGTTTTTTCTGAGCAGGAAAGAGCGAAACTATCAAAAAAAATGTCCAAAAAGGACCAATCACCAGAGAGAGGGCATCCTGAGACAGGAGCAAAATATCGTTCACGCTCATTATGACCTCTACTTTGACACGTTCACCTCCACCCACACAAGGAGGCCAGCACCTCTCTCTCTGACAGCTCAGATTCTGCCCAATTGAAGCTGCAGGAGGAATAGGGAAGCTCAATTTCAGCAGTGTGTTGGGAGCTGCACCACCGCCAACAGGAGAACCCTGCAGCGCATAGTGGATGCAGCAGAAAAGATCTCTGGTGCCTCACTCCCCTCCCCCCTGGACATCTACAACACACGCCTAGCCCGTAAAGCACAGAGCATTGCTGCCGACCCCACTCATCCTTCGCACACGCTCTTCAGTCCCCTTCCATCGGGGAGGAGATTCAGAAGCCTCCAGGCCCGTACCTCAAGGTTGAGGGACAGCTTCATCCACCAGGCTGTTAGGAAGTTGAACTCTCTTCCCTCCCTCAGCCATCTGCTCCAACACAGAACTGAACTTTGAACCCCCCCCCCCCCCCCCCCCCCCATACTGAAGCCTGGACTATTCTCCACCCATTCCTACTCCCAACATTAATCACACACAAACTCACACAGATCTGCACAGTCACTTTTCTTTACTTATAAAAACAGTCTACATCATATTCCTGTGGAATATGTAGTTATATTTATATTTTTTATATTTATTCTTCATATTTATAAACCTACAATGTGCCTGGATGCCCTTGCTGTAAATATGTGTAATTTGTAGCTTGTTTTCTGTGAAAATTCTTGTTCTTGTCTCTCAGTGTTGTCATTGTGTTATGTCGAACTGTTGTATTGTCACCGTGGGCCTGAGAGAAACGCAATTTCAATCCTCCGTATGTCCTGTGCATATTGGAGAATTGACAATAAAGTTGACTTTGACTTTGACTTTGATATCCCCATGGGGGCATTTTTCTCGCTATTATTCTCACTGTTTCAAACTCGTGCTCACTGGAGGACAGGAAGCCTCAGCTCTCTCAGCATTTCCTGTCATAGAGAAGCCCCCCCTTGCCCCTGACTACACCCACCCCTGGGTGGCGAATGGGAAGCCCTCGTTCTGAACACTTGCAGCATGGCATGATTCAGGGGGCGTGTGAACTCTGAGGCCTCAGCGTACTCACGGCACTTGCTGCTTTCAGTGAACCTGGTGAACTTTCAGAGCCTATGATGGTGCGAAGATGAGAGGGATGACGGTGAGTCTACTTAGCTGGTGAATTCCAGACAAGTGAGCCGCGCCGCTCAGTACCATGCTCTCACCTGCTTTAGTTCTCTTTAGGCCTATGCAAGGCTGTCCCCCAGGCACAGAGGGAGCAGAGACCAAACATACAGTGAGCACATTGCTCAGAGACGCCACTCATGGCTTCACTCAATGCTGTTAGTTCCCTCCAATTTATTCACTGTGTTTTTCTTGGACTTTCATGCACACGACCTGGAGATTGGTGTCACAGAAATGTACGTAACAAAATAACGGTTAATATTATAATTGTCATAATGATGATGACGCTTAAGCCAATGACAGCGTCCCCAGAGAGCTACCGTTTAACAGAATTTAAAAGAATACAAACATCTGCCTTGTACTCTTTTCCACGTGCCTGTAGAAAGCTTTCCACTGTTTCGTTGACATTGCGGATATGTTCAGATACATGCTATTTTGAGTCCAATGATCATTAAAGAGATAGTTAGCTATAGGTATACTGCCAAAATTTGTCTCTTACGATGATTAATAATGTTGGTTAGTAGTTTATTATCTGGTTAGTAGCTAGCTAAGCTGTAGCTAAGTAATAGTGATAAGTATAATGAGATAGGTGAACTGGTGACCTAACATTACATAGAAAACAGCAAAAACTTACCTTATTGTTATAATAAATGTATAACTAATAATAAATTATGTGTACCGGTAGCACCATTTGGATGGCTATGTGTGATTTTTTTTATAGCCAACCCAAAAGTACAATAGCTATGTTCGCCTTCTTCTCCTCCGTGCCACATTATGTGCCCATACCACCGCAAGGTAAGACATTGAAAAGAAAAAAACTGAAAATATTTCAACTTGCAAATACTTTAGGTGATCTCGTCAATACTTTTCACTTGTGAGAATGCAAGTGGCGTCTAACTGGAAAATACCACGAGGAAATCTGGATGTTTCTAAACTTGCAATCATTTCAAGCGACAATGTAACATACTACAAATGTAATTGTTAATGGTCGCATACTGGGTACTACACTGAAAAATAGTATGCAATATACAGTATATACTTGTGTAGTACGCAGTACACAGTATGCAGTAGGCAGTTTCGAATACAGCCACTGCGATTTCTGCAGCATAGTTTTTGCATCATGTCCTGCCTCCTGCACGCTCTACCCAGGCGCTGCCCCTCACTTACCGGAGTATTTCCTGTAGGTGAGAAGGGGTCTGTCACGGACAATCTACTGTTGTGTGCTACATGTGTGAAAGGGCAATTCCGGCCACCTGATTCTCTGCACTTTGTCCGGGGTTCATATGTGAAAACGGCTCTACAGACCCCAAGAGGCCATTCTGTGTTAAGTCAAGGTTTCACTTCTAAAGCACATGAAAAGTTGCAACCTTTCCCAATACAACCACAATTTTCACAAATTTTGGCGATGACTGAACTTGTCAGACTGTATTTGTTAAGAAAAAACACTTGAATGTAAAAGGGCTCCTGACTGGCTTACTACCAGCTGATCTAGACGGCCCAGATTCAATTCCAGCCATGTCATTAGATTACCCCGGGCTCACCTGCCAGGGACAGGGGTGGGTACGCTGTCAAGGTTCCCTTGTCTCGCTGCTCGCCTAGATAACATTAAGCGCAGATGCACCTATCCTCTAATTGTTGTTTGCTTCACTGTAGTGCATAATGGGACTTGCAGAGTCCTGCGTACTGAAGGGCTGTATTCAGGACATCCTGCACTACCGTCTCATAAGCAACTGGTGAAAGGGCTCAACTGGGAAAAGGCAAAACACCTGTATTTATCTGCGAGTCAGACCAACTGAAGAGTATATGTCAGTCTACATCCAGTGTACATGCCAGTCTAACTCAGGACTGTCCCAAATTCCTGTATATTCCTGCAAATTCCTGCAAAAACATCGTGGTCAGAGTGGTAGAGGCTCCATGTACAATAGTGCTTTGCAGCTCATGGCAGCATATCCCAACTCAGGTCACTGTGCCTAGGTCACTAGGGCTTTGCACATTGTTTCATTGTGTCAGGCACCTTTCCCAGAGAAACACTGAAAAACACCCCTCTTCCATGGAACAATCGTGTGGTGTATATTACATCAATGATGAATATACTTTTGATGAATATGCTTTTGAAACCCCATTTTGTCAGTACATGCACAAAGCATGCTGCTTTCTGTTCAAGGCAGGCACACAGATCGAGGTCTGCATAGCTATTTATATAAATCTCAACAGTTTTCTCAGCATCTTTTAAAGCCTAAATCATTTGATGGGTTGCTGTGATCATCACATGTGAGGCACCAGGGGAAAACGTGTGAACACAATCTCTCTCACACACACCCTCCACCCCGGACACTTCTCTCACTGCAAGTGGGTGAGATTGTTTGTTTAAGAGGTAGTGTGAAACCACAGCACTGATCTGAGTAGGACGCAGTGACATCACTGTGCATCACACACACACACACACACACACACACACACACACACACACACACAAAGCAATTCAACTGCAAATTGAACATGAGAGACAGTTACAGTTAAGCTGTAGGCAGCCAACACACACACAGTTCAACACATTTAGGATTCAGATTAGATCCTCTCACGCTTTCAAACTTACACTAAAGGAAAACACCATCAAGATCAAAATTTTACCATTTTGTCCCTCTGTAAATGTAATTTTCCACCAGCTGCTAGATCACTGTTCTGATCTCACAGAATATGCAAACAGAGACCAACAGCAATGACTAGAGGGAAGAGCACCCTGCTACAGGGAGAGAGACACAGCTCAAACAATCAAAAACAAATCAACACAGATTACCGAAGACAAACTATGTTAAATGCAAGGTACTACTATATTGAGCTTGTAAATGCGTGTAATACAATGAACCAGGACATGCAGAAATGCCTAGGGGCACAGAATACAGTGTTCTCTGAGAGAAACAATGCACACACACACACACACACACACACACACACACAAACACACCCATCCATGCTTATACACACCCAAACCACACCCACATACACCCACAACCAAAAACTGAACATTCACGGAACCAATACATCAATAATGACTCAAGACTTAAGTTACTTAACCTATTTAGACTTAGCGAGAGGAGGTTTAGGGGTGATTTAATTGAGGTTTTTAAATTTATAAAAGGACTCTATCTCTATCTAAAGGTTAACTACAATACATTTTTAGGGTGAGTTCAGTCTGTAGAACAAGAGGTCATAAATGGAAACTAGTTAAGAATAAGTTCCGCACTGATATAAGGAAATATTATTTTACACAAAGAGTTATCAATACATGGAATAGGTTGCCAGGTCATGTAGTTGAGGCAGAGACCCTTGCTGTGTTCAAGTCCAGAATTGATGCAGTTTGGATACTCTTTAATTGAAATGGCAAGTTTAGTTGGGCCAAATGGCTTGTTCTCGTCATAATATGTTCTTACGTTCTTATGTTGTTATAATCTAATCCATCAGAATTCAGGACCAATGCATCTCTAATGTAATTAAGGTAAACTGACAGAGATAATGCATGTAATTAAGGTAAACAGACACAGATAATGGACACTTAACTCAGCTCAACACATCCAGATACAACACAAACTTCACCAAATAGCCTATTTATGTATTTTTATTTGTCCTTATCGAAATGTTCCAAAACTGCATGTTTTATTAACCCTTTCACTCGTATCTTATTTTTATGCTCTGTAGCATAAATACGTGCATGTTACGATACATGGTTCGTTATGTTTTCATTAGCGTTATTAAGCTTCTCTAATTTTCAGTTAGCATTTGCTATATTTTACCATTAAATCGCTGTTTCCTCAAAGCTAAAATTAGCTAGAATTTTTCCAATGTAGTGTTCTAATCGCACCGGTTATGGCATACGCGCTAAACCGCAAATAACATCGGTGTGACCATATGCGCAAAAGGGTTAAAGATAAATATCATTTCTACCCACCACTTATTTAATTTAATTGTCTGGAGTGGTCGTGTGTGTGTGTGTGTGTGTGTGTGTGTGTGTGTCAGTGCATGTGTGTGCGAAAAAAATATTTGCACTGGGGCCGATCACAATTATGTTAGGCCTACGCTACAGGATGCACTGCAAACTAGAATATCAACTTAACGTTACTGTTATCTGCTGACATCAAACTTGGAGAGGAGAGGACACAAGTTTGTCTGATTGCTGTTCCCACAATTCACTTGTTTTGGTGTTTTTTTTTCTCTTTTCATGACCAGAAGTATAGTTCCACTTCATCCTCTCATCGAAGTTCTAAACATTGACACCCGCTTTGACACAAGGGGGAGGCGGGACCCTTGCGTAATTTGCGGGACCCTACGTAACTTGTGTAATGAGTATATAGGGCCGTCTGGCTCTGCATGTGAACACATTCAGAGTTTCCGCCACTGCGGTACTGGGTTTGGGTTCAGAATAGGGCTGGGCGATATGGCAAAAATATCATACCACGATTTTTTTCAGGCAGGATCACGATCCACGATCTTATCACGATTCTTTTTCATGTTGGTTTTTAAGACTATTTTCGCACTGCACAGCTTTCAGTCGTGAACGAAATTAATGGTCAGACTCAAATAAGGTTCTGAAGTGTGGCTAGACCATAAATCAGCTGTTGTAGCAAAAAAATGGACGTTTTGAATTTTGTGTTGAATCTTGTCGCGGCATTTGGCATACAGCCATGGAATGGCCTTGTTGGAAAAATATTTGCGGCTGGGTATCTCGTACCATGGATCAACTATTTTGAGCAGTCTTTTGAAACCCTCATTTTCCACTTTTTTTTTTTATGGGAATCATCTTTGGCCAGGTGAAATATCACTGCATCAGTTACCTCTTTCCAGTGCTTGTCCTGTTTCTCAAATGCCTTTGTTAGAGTTGTTTGTTTTGGCCTTGTAGCCTCTGGCTGCGTGGTTGTAGCTGATGCACTCATGTGGGGTCCCCTCACTGTCTGACTGTCAGCATACTTGTTTGGGTGCTTTGTGGTTGGTAATGTTGCCATCTGACATGCGAACCTTATCTTTGCAATATTTGCAAATAACTGTTGTTTGCACTGTGTCCGTTTTGGAAAATCCAAACTAGATCCATATTACTGATGTCAAATTCTTTTCAAGGACCAACTCCTCTGCGTTGTCATCCAAATAGGGAATATGAAGGTACATCATGTGGCGTTGCATGTTGGGACGCGGGCGCCAAAGGGGGAGGGGAAGAACTCCAAGGCACTACCTACTGTTTGCTATTATTGGTTTATTGGTGTGTCGAAACGGATTTGGCTGACAAAACAACTTTGGATGCGTGTATGAGCCATAGAACTGCAACTGATAGAATATGCACTGTAGAACAATACTAATGATCTCTCTGTAAAGGCAGATCGTGGAGACATTTTAATCGTTCAGGACCTAATATCGTCATATTGCACACCCCTAATTCAGAACTAGCACAACCCCACCAAGGCCCCATACCTGCTATCTGCCTCTCATCACTGTCAGGAGCTGCATCCATACATACATACATGCACGCATGCAAGCACACACACACAAATACACACACATATACACACAGAAAAGCAAACATGTACACTCATACACACACACACACACACACACAGTCTCTCACACAAATACAAGTAGACACACACAGACAAAGTAGTCATACATACACACACACAGACAAGTAGACATACACACACCCAGACAAGCAGACATATACACACAGGTGCACACAGACACAGAGAAGTACACACCCACACACAGACATGCACACACAGAGACACACACACACACAGATAAGCAGACACATACACACACAAACACATACACAAACACAGAATACAATATACTTGGAACTGGGGTGAACAAGTAGATACCAATAATACATGCAGACCGATGCAAACACTCATTTCTTGTTTTAGAGATTCTTCACTGAGATTGTGAGATGAATTAAAGTTGACAGGTGTTCCCATCGCAAATGTGCATATCTCTCAAATCTGTGACAGACTCTGGCCTGGTGCACATCTCTCTCTCTCTCTCTCTCTCTCTCTCTCTCTCTCTCTCTCACACAAACACACACACACACACACACACACACACACACACACATGCAAGCAAAAACTGTCTAGTCTTCTCTCAACATCACATGACCCAGCACATTCAGGGTACCATGTCACTCTGCACCTTACAGTAAGGGTATTTCCACAAGGAAAGGTGAACACTCTGTGTGTATGTGTGTGTGGGGGTGTGTCTCCGGCTGTGCAGGTGTGGCATTGGTGGGGTTAAGGACGAGTTCCTGGTGCTGCTGCAGCTCTCGGATGGTGTCCTGTCCAGGTTCTCGCTGGCCATGCTGCACTGCTGCCGTACCACCGCCAACTCCCACTTGATCATGTAGTTCTCCTTTGCCTCCTGAGCCCATGGCACCTGACCCTGAGGGGGAGAGCAGAGGGCATGAGGGGGCTGGGGGCTGAGATAGCACAGCAAGCCACAGCTAACTCCACCAGTGGAAACTCTCCTGGAATTAACTCTGCTTTGCAGCTATGAAGCCCTAACAGAAGCAGGCAGAGCTACTGTATCTCTGCTACATACAGAGACTGAGGAGCCTTTCTGAGATGCAGTTACAAGCTTTCCAGGTGACTGAAACAGTATTTTCTACATTTCTGATATTGTCTACATTGCTGATAGTCACTGTTTCTGGTGACATGGCACCTCCCCGGCATGATTTCAGTGCAGTCAGGAGATGGCAACCAAGCACCAGTTCTTCCATCACTCCAAGGAGGGAGGCCACCCTCAGTAAATGTCTGAGTAAATATCCAGCTGTATAAATGGAAAACATCTAAGAACAGTAATATGAGTTACTCTGAATAAGAGGGTATGCTAAATGACAATGATGTAATGTAATGTAATTACTTGTAAGTACAGTTTAATGAAAATGCAGACTCTCTGCAGAGAAGTCAGTTTAAACAGTCCATTACAGGCAGCTGTTTTGGGACAAAGCCTTTTTAAAAAAGGAGAGTTGGCTGTGAGCGGCTCAGTCAATGAGGCACTTTTCCTGTGACCTGGGTTCCAATGCTGCCTGCTGATGGTGGCACCCTGTGAACTGGCAACGCCCTGTAAGCTGTTCGAATGGCGCCTATCTTCCAACCAGCACCCACACTGCTGCGGTTCAATATATTGTATTGTAGTGCCAAAAATAACCACTGTACAGCTTCAGCTCTGCACAAGGAAAGAGGCTGCTGTAGCGACACACCTAACATACAGCTGCTGAGTCTAAAACAGGATTGCACAAAGGAAACAAGCATTAAGAAAGGACACAATGCAGAACTGTTTGCTTTTTGAAAGAAAAGCAAGTTAGGTCCTGTGACTCTCAGACTACAAGGTTTGCTGATTGGTTAAACATGGAATTTTAGGGGCAGGTTGCAGGGACATGCGGTCAGGGGAGGCAGAGCCTCACCTGTCATACATACAATAGCTGTTATGAAAAATAAAAATAATGATAATAAAATAAAATAAATATTAAGATTTTTCCACTGATCTGTGTTATAAATGTCACTTCTGTATGATTCCAATCATTTTTCATAGTCAAAATCGCCAAATTTGCGGAGCTCAGCTGCAAATATCTGAGAGACAAGAGGTGCGGCAGCAACAAGCTCAGAAAGTCAGAAACTGGGTGGAGCGTGGGCAATAAGTGCGTGCCTGTTACTATCTCTGTATGTCACCACAGTCATGTTTGTAGACCCCTTCTTTACATGCCTTTGCCTTCCATAGTCTAGGCAACTTATTTCACGCATGTGTATAAAGATATTTAGGCTTGCTGGTCTCATCATAAAACTGCAATGAAAAAGCGCCAGGGGAGGCAGCCATTACATCAGCTGCACTGAAGGGGGCGTGTCTTGAGCCCACGTAATTGGTGACGCTCTCTCTCCCTCTACGTTAGCTAGCTCGAGCAAAAAATTTACAGCGGCTGCAACTCCCTTTAGTTTTATTTTTTTAATCTTGTTTCATTCATCCCAAATATATCTACACCATATGGGCTGCAAAAATGGAAAACATTGTATATAACCTTAAAAGATTCTCAAAATTGGACTTTCAATCATTTATATACCATCTTAGCTAGCTAGCTGTCATTTTCATAGAGGAAAGTGTTTGCTTGATTTGACGGAGCAGAAGATAGTGTAACCAAGGTTTACAAAGAAACTCATAGATCCTTAGAATACTATGAATAATAATAACCACAAACCATTGATTACTTTGTTGAATTATAATTTTATTTTAAACATAAGTGAGAATTGATAAACCAGATAATATGCAATGCAAAGTATTCATTAGGAAATGGTAAAGGAATTCCACTTAAATGTAATTAGATGTAAATATTTAATGTTAGAGCTCCCTCTACTGGGTGTAGTGGGCAGAAAAGTAAAAACGAAACTTAAGTAGGATTCGTCAGAAGAGGGAACGGAGATGCTGGGGGAGGACGTATGGAGAAAACGCTCGAGCGGAAACAATTGAAAAGAAATTCTTTGAGATCTACTTACCTGTTAAAAGTCAGTTTGAAAGATAGATCTGAAGGACTGCACTTACTGTGTGGAGAGACGTGAGTGAACAGAGTTAAATGTTGACAATCGCGGACATTATTATTTTCTTTGTTGAGAGCGCTAATACCGGAGTTTAGCCTGTTTGATTTTCGACTAGCATTGAACCCGTTAAAGTATCTCTGTTTGATTTTGCTGAAAGACTATCGAAGATACTACTTCCCATTTGACATTTATTTCACGGACTGTGTTTGATTTGAACTGTTTACCTTGTTGGATGTGGATAACACGTGTGACGACGAGAACAAGATGGCGAGCCACCCAAAGACAAGATTGATTCCACCGCACAGCAGATAAGCCCGACTGGAAGCGTAATGTTATCTTTTCCTTCCTTTCCTTTCACGAAAGTAAGACTTTTCAGTTTCCTTGGACAGTTGGGGAAGACTGTGTTTGAAAGACTGAGATAGAAAACCGAACTTAGCGAACTGAAACCTTTGAGTTTTATCTGAAAGACTGTATTGTGGATGTACGCATTTGAATTGCATTTCCGGTTGGATATGTCTTTGAACTGTTTGAGTTTGAACACGTATTGATATGTGAATGTTGATTTGGTTTTGAAACTGATTTAACCGTGGGGATAATTTCAAATACTTAAACTAAACCAAGACCTTATTAGAGAATTTAGTTTAGGGTTTAACATTCAATTAGCCACCAAACGAAAAAAAAGAGAAATAGGAAATTAATGACAAATACATTCAGTTTTCTTTAAATAGGAATTAAACTGGAAATGAATAGACCCTAAACAGGAAGTAAATAGGTATCAACCAGAGAATTTATTAGAACTTAAGGCATTAAAAATTGAGGTAGGACTGAAAGATTTTGATTTGTGATTTCTTCATTTGACATTTTTGAGTGTTGAACTTCAGAGCTTTGTAAATGTGTATATAATTCTTCTTTCACTTAAAATCTAAAACCATTTGAACTCTGTGTCTTTGTGTTTTACTGCCTCCTAAAAAAAAAAACTTAGTACATCTTCTATTGGCCCAGATATAATGTACTGTCTATTGTGCAACGGCCAGTTACACATACTAAGTAGACAAGGGTTACAGTTTGGCGAGCCAGCCAGGAGGAGAGCAGTATAAAACACTGAATTAACGTACTAAAAGAAATATATCCGGTTGGCTAAAATTGATTCAGCCAAAATCCAGAACTGAAAAAATGGAAGTTATCCAGGAAAAGGGAGTTAAAATTCCTAATGCTGTTTTAATCAGCGGGATAACAGAAACAGATAAAGATGAAGAAATTCTTGACTTTCTAAAGAAGTATGGTTCAATTGCCAGGGTTATTCTACTAACAGACCCTAGTTCAGTGACAGGGAAATCTCTAATAGTTGAATATAATTCTGGGAGTGCTGTACATGACCTTCAGCCCCTCTTACCTCTCACTCAGCAATCCAGTAGTGACCCCCAAGCGGCATACAGTGTTGTAACTTTAGCCAGTATTTATACACAGAAAGCTGGAAAGCATATAACTCAGACTTACCTGGATGAACTAAGAGCCATAGCAAAGAGTAGCGGAAAAGGCTACGATGAAGTCCTGAAAGAGATGTTGACACAGATCAGTGAAACCATTACCACTGCAGAGAGCCTTGAGCCAGTCACTGATGAAACAGGTGAAATTGAACCCGATGGCATCACAATCACAGCTCCTCTCGAGGGTGATGTCATTGTCCCTGCTGGAACACGGACACCTCAAATTGTTGTGCATGACAGTTCAGCACCCACAGTGCCAATAGGGGGAGTCCCAATAACCCCATCCCTCACTAACAGTGATTTAAACCCTCCAGACATCCAGAGAGTAGTAGTAGAACACATTGTACGCAACAATGATATAATGGCTCATGGCCATTCATCACTCAGACTCCAAACTTTCTCTGGTAGGATACCACGTCCGTCTAATGAGGTTGATTATGACACCTGGCGTGCAAGTGTAGAACTGCTTTTACAAGACCCAGCTGTGTCTGACCTGCAAAGAGTGCGGAAAATATGTGACAGCATATACCCACCAGCTTCTGATATTATTAAGTCAGTTAGCCCAGGATCTCCACCAGGGGATTACATCCGGTTATTGGATTCAGCTTTCTCCACCATGGAGGATGGAGATGAGTTATTTGCCAAGTTTATGAGCATTTTCCAGAACACTGGGGAAAAGCCATCAGCCTACCTACAGCGACTTCAAGTTGCGTTAACTCTCACCGTGAAACGTGGCGGAGTGCAACCCGCCGATGTGAATAAGCATCTCTTGAGACAATTCTGCAGGGGATGCTGGGATGACGCTCTTATCACAGAACTGCAGCTGGAACAGAAAAAACAAAATCCACCATTATTCACAGAGTTGCTGACACTCTTACGTACTAAAGAGAATAAAAATGACTCTAAAGTCACACGAATGAAACAGCACCTAGGTGCTAACAAGCAACATGCTACAATAAAATCCCAGATATCATGCTCCTGCAAGGGAGAAGAGGTTACCCATCTTAATTCAGTCGCCGTTCAGTTGACAAAGCAAGTTGCCGAGCTCCAAAGCCAGCTTGCCACGCTGACTGACGGAAAGCAGACATTTAAAGCAAAGACCAGTTGTGTCAAATCGCAAAAAGAGAAGAACGGCACAAAAGCTGAAGCAGAACCTAAACTTAAAGCTACAAACAAGCAACACACTGTCAAGCCTAAACCATGGTACTGCTTTAGATGTGGCGAAGATGGACATATCGCAAAATCCTGCAGTAATAACTCCAATCCCGTATTAGTGGCTGAGAAGAAAAAACAGTTACAGAAAAGACAGAGTGAATGGGAGTTTCACAATGCCCCTAATCCTTTAAACTAGAAGAAGTTCCTGTTGCGGGACGAACAGGGACTGGACATGGGAAAGAACGTCCCAAATGTCACAATCTAATGCAGCAAAAACAACTAAGATGCAGATCACACGAGCCAAACCTGCCCAAAGGACTGATTGGCACAAAATGTACAGCCCAGATAAGGATAGCTGGAAGGAAATGCACCTGCTTACTAGATACGGGATCTCAGGTCACCACCATTCCTGAATCCTATTATGCCCAGCATTTGTCAAAGCAGCCTATTCATTCTTTGAACAATTTATTGAATGTTGAGGGAGCTAACGGTCAATTTGTCCCATACGTGGGATATGTGGAAGTTACCCTAACGTTCCCAAAAGACTTTGTAGGAGTAGAAATGGAAGTACCAACTTTAGCATTGATTGTTCCAGAACTTCCCTCCCATACGCAGCCCGATGTATTAGTTGGCATGAATACGTTAGATGCGCTGTACAAAGACTATTCCAAATTGCAGAATGTCCAGCATATTCCCTCTAAGTTTGGTTACCGAGATGTGATGAAGATCTTGCAGATCCGCCAGAAACAGTTTACAGAGGGAAACATTGGCCTTGCAAGGCTACCTGGCAAAGACCCTAAAGTAATTCCCGCTGGACAGAGTCTGGTGTTATGTGCGTCTGTCACTATCAAAGCACTGAACACCGACAAATGGGCTATCCTCGAACACCCAACATCTCTGTTGCCTGGAGGATTGATTGTGAAAACATGCATGGTCACTATAGGGAGTAAACAACATTCTCACTTGCCTGTAGTGATCACCAATACAGCAGACCATGATGTCGCAATCCCCCCAAGATGCATTGTGGCCGAGTTGAAGGCAGTGCAGTCTGTATTTTCCAAAGAAACGTCTCTTACAGCCTCCAGTGATGCTGATAGCAAAGCCGCATATCCAGAATTCAATTTCGGAGATTCCCCCATTTCTCCTGAATGGAAGGAAAGACTGACACGGAAATTGAGGAACATGCGTGATGTATTTTCCCAGCACCGCTTAGACTTCGGATGCATTGACAAAGTAAAACACAGAATTAATTTGACTGATGAGACACCATTCAAACATTGATGCCGACCTATACACCCTGAAGATAGGGAAGGTGTTCGAAAGCATCTCGAGGAGTTGCTAGACACAGGCGTCGTAAGAGAATCAGAATCTCCTTTCTCATCACCAATTGTTGTGGTTCGGAAAAAGAATGGAGACATTCGATTGTATATAGACTACCGCAAGTTAAATCTAAGAACAGTGAAAGATGCTTATGCTCTTCCGAACCTTGAGGACACTTTCATGGCTTTGACTGGATCGAAGTGGTTTTCTGTTCTTGACCTAAAATCTGGATATTACCAGATAGAGGTTGAAGAGGCTGATAAGCCAAAGACAGCCTTTGTGTGCCTGCTTGGATTCTATGAATTCAATCGGCACTTTCCAACGCATCATGGAAAAATGCAGGACAGGCCTAAATCTGAAGGAAGTCCTTGTCTTCTTGGATGACATCATTGTTTTCTCTAAAGACTTAGAAGAGCACGAGGAGAGATTGCTGAGAGTCCTGAATAGGTTGAGGGACTACGGCCTGAAACTAGCACCAGAGAAATGTGTCTTTGCGCAAACCTCTGTTAAATATCTAGGCCACATAGCATCTCATGAGGGAGTCAAAACTGGTCCAGACAAGATAGCCACTGTTAAAACTTGGCCAGTTCCGACTAACCTGAAAGAACTGAAGTCTTTCCTCGGATTCATTGGCTATTACAGGCGGTTCATAAAGGATTTTTCTCACAAAGTTAAGCCACTCAATGAGTTAACATCTGGATATCCACCTACCAGGAAAAGCTTGAAGATGAAGAACAGTGGTCAATACCGTAATCCACGAGAGGCATTTGGTAGCAGGTGGACGATAGCATGTCAAAAGGCATTTGAGTTGATAATTAGAGAGCTGACATCTGCTCCAGTCTTGGCATTTGCTAACCTCCAGTTGCCTTATACTGTCCACACAGATGCCAGCACCACCGGTTTAGGGGCTGCCCTTTACCAAGAGCAAGATGGGTGCCCGAGAGTTATAGCTTATGCGAGCAGGGGACTCTCTAGCAGTGAATCAAGATATCCAGCCCATAAACTCGAGTTCTTAGCCCTTAAATGGGCAGTTACCGAGAAATTCCATGATTATCTGTTTGGAAGTTCTTTTACAGTAGTTACAGACAGTAATCCTTTAACATACGTGCTGTCCACTGCTAGACTAGATGCGACCAGTTACAGGTGGCTGGCCACCCTATCTACCTTTAACTTCAAGCTACTGTATAGAGCAGGAAAACAGAACAACGATGCCGATGGCCTGTCAAGACGGCCGCATGGAGGGCTCTCTGATGATCTCATATCCCAGAAAGAGCGTGAACGCATACTGAAGTTCAGTGAAAGTCACCTGTGTGATGAGGAAGTCACTCCTGATGTCGTTCAAGCCATTTGTGGAAGCCGCCTCATTCAGATGTCTGTACCTGCTGCAGATGCGGCTACCGCGTTTGTTGGCTCATTGACAATGGACATCAGTGCCGTACCAGACAGTTATGTGGATGAGGATCAGTGTGGAGGATTGCCAGTGATTTCCCACCTGTCTCATTCTGACCTTGAGGAGTTACAGATGGCAGATCCCTGTATAGGAGAAGTCATTAGACAGATAAAGACTGGAGAGAAACCTTGCAGTTCGGTGAGAGATGCCATTCCAAAGTTACCTCTTCTGCTTAGGGAACTGGACCGCTTAGTCTTGCAAGATGGAGTTCTTTACAGGAGGAGAATGACCGGAGCTCAGATTACTTATCAGCTTCTTTTGCCAGAACAACTTCAAAGTGACGTACTGAAGAGTTTACATGATGACTTCGGTCATATGGGCACAGACTGCACTCTGGACTTAGTCAGGAGGCGATTCTATTGGCCCAAGATGGCTGCAGATGTAGAATTTAAAATTAAGACATGCGGGCGGTGTGTGAGACGAAAGGCGTTACCAGAGAAAGCAGCTCCATTAGTGAATATTACCACCTCTAGACCCCTACAGCTTGTCTGCATGGATTTCCTCTCTGTGGAGCCAGATCAGAGTAACACTAAGGACATATTAGTAATAACAGATCACTTCACCAAATATGCCTTAGCGATCCCTACACGTAATCAGACAGCTAAGACTGTTGCGAAAAGCCTTTGGGAAGACTTCATCTCTCATTATGGCTACCCAGAACGCCTACACAGCGACCGAGGTCCCGACTTTGAGTCCTGCTTGATTAGAGAGCTATGTGAGATTTCAGGTATTCAAAAGATTCGAACAACGCCTTACCATCCCAGAGGAAACCCCGTAGAGAGGTTTAATAGGACACTCTTGAGCATGTTGGGGACACTGGAGAACAAAAGTAAGAGTCGTTGGCGAGAATTTGTGAAACCCCTTGTACACGCCCACAACTGCACAAAAAATGACACGACCGGGTTTAGCCCATATGAGCTCATGTTTGGCCGAGAACCAAGGCTGCCGGTAGACTTAGCTTTTGGACTACCCTTGAAAGACAAAGAGCATGCATCACATTCACAATATGTACAGAATCTGAAATCCCATCTTGAAGAAAGCTTCAGAATTGCAGCTGACCATTCAAGGAAGATGGCAGGACAGAATAAAACCAGATACGACAAACATGTGACTGCTTCACGATTGAGTGAAGGAGACCGGGTTTTAGTTAGGAACCTACGGTTACGCGGGAAACACAAACTTGCTGACAAATGGGAGCAAACCATATATGTGGTTGTAAGCCAGGCTGGTGACCTCCCTGTTTATAAAGTGTGTCCAGAGAACCAATCAGGACCAGTGCGAACACTGCATAGAGATCTACTACTGCCTTGTAGTCTTCTTGCCCCTGAAGAAGTTGAACAAGATGAATCAGTTCCTGTCCGAACTCGTAGAACCCGTAGAAATCGCAAAGATGAGAACTCAGTAGAAGAAGAGGAAGTGTCAACTGAGTCAGAAGATGACATGCCCTATTTCTTCAGACCTAGTGGTTTTGAAATTGAAGGGGAGAGAACCATGTGCAGAACAAAGTAAATGGAAGACCATGGAACCTAGAACTGGTACTGCTCAGCCAGACATGATTAGTCAATTTTTGGAACCCCAGGGAAACGAAGGTCACTTACCTGTGAACACGTCTGTGGCGGGAAGTAACTTACCTTGTACTCCTGAAGAAGAGTCCGCTGGAGAAAGTAACCCACCGGTTAGTCCTCAAGTTAAACCTGTGGAGGAAATATCATCTGAAGGTACACCCAATCAGAACACCCCAACTGACAACAGAATTCGAGAACCTACCTTAGTCCTGGATGAGATCCCAAGACAACAAGAGACCCAAGAACAGGTTAGTACAGAGACTCAGGAACACATTGGCACTGATGCAACACGTAGTCGGACATGTGAACAAGAAGAGCCCATGTTAAGAAGGTCTTCTAGACACAGAGAACCACCTAGAATGCTGACTTACCCTGAATTTGGAAATCCATTGGTAACTATAGTAAAGTCCCTTTTCCAAGGTCTAAGTACAGCCATAGTAGGGTCACTTCCAGATTTTACCGACCCTGACCATCCTAGCCCCATAATGGTACAGCCTCGTAGCATGCAAAGGGACTTGCATGTAATCAGAGGGGGAGGGTGTAACCAAGGTTTACAAAGAAACTCATAGATCCTTAGAATACTATGAATAATAATAACCACAAACCATTGATTACTTTGTTGAATTATAATTTTATTTTAAACATAAGTGAGAATTGATAAACCAGATAATATGCAATGCAAAGTATTCATTAGGAAATGGTAAAGGAATTCCACTTAAATGTAATTAGATGTAAATATTTAATGTTAGAGCTCCCTCTACTGGGTGTAGTGGGCAGAAAAGTAAAAACGAAACTTAAGTAGGATTCGTCAGAAGAGGGAACGGAGATGCTAGGGGAGGACGTATGGAGAAAACGCTCGAGCGGAAACAATTGAAAAGAAATTCTTTGAGATCTACTTACCTGTTAAAAGTCAGTTTGAGAGATAGATCTGAAGGACTGCACTTACTGTGTGGAGAGACGTGAGTGAACAGAGTTAAATGTTGACAATCGCGGACATTATTATTTTCTTTGTTGAGAGCGCCAATACCGGAGTTTAGCCTGTTTGATTTTCGACTAGCATTGAACCCGTTAAAGTATCTCTGTTTGATTTTGCTGAAAGACTATCGAAGATACTACTTCCCATTTGACATTTATTTCACGGACTGTGTTTGATTTGAACTGTTTACCTTGTTGGATGTGGATAACACGTGTGACGACGAGAACAAGATGGCGAGCCACCCAAAGACAAGATTGATTCCACCGCACAGCAGATAAGCCCGACTGGAAGCGTAATGTTATCTTTTCCTTCCTTTCCAGTTATACGAAAGTAAGACTTTTCAGTTTCCTTGGACAGTTGGGGAAGACTGTGTTTGAAAGACTGAGATAGAAAACCGAACTTAGCGAACTGAAACCTTTGAGTTTTATCTGAAAGACTGTATTGTGGATGTACGCATTTGAATTGCATTTCCGGTTGGATATGTCTTTGAACTGTTTGAGTTTGAACACGTATTGATATGTGAATGTTGATTTGGTTTTGAAACTGATTTAACCGTGGGGATAATTTCAAATACTTAAACTAAACCAAGACCTTATTAGAGAATTTAGTTTAGGGTTTAACATTCAATTAGCCACCAAACAAAAAAAAAAGAGAAATAGGAAATTAATGACAAATACATTCAGTTTTCTTTAAATAGGAATTAAACTGGAAATGAATAGACCCTAAACAGGAAGTAAATAGGTATCAACCAGAGAATTTATTAGAACTTAAGGCATTAAAAATTGAGGTAGGACATTTTTGAGTGTTGAACTTCAGTGCTTTGTAAATGTGTATATAATTCTTCTTTCACTTAAAATCTAAAACCATTTGAACTCTGTGTCTTTGTGTTTTACTGCCTCCTAAAAAAAAAAAACTCAGTACATCTTCTATTGGCCCAGATCTAATGTACTGTCTATTGTGCAACGGCCAGTTACACATACTAAGTAGACAAGGGTTACAATAGCAACTAGCAGCTAAAGGTCACATGGTAGCTAGAAATATTGTTTCAGCTATTGCATAGTGATGAATGTGTAAATGAACATAACCTTATTACGACTATGACATTTTAGGTCTTAATGACACAGTGTGTTAGGATCTTAACAAAATGGAATTTCATTGAGAATTTGTATGTGTATTTGTATGGTTTCCGTTATCTGGTAATTGCCAGATACCAGGGTTTTGCCTGGTAAAATTGATAATAAAAAAAACAACAAATTAAAAACTTGTCAGTCAAAATGTCCGGTAATAATGCAAAGGTGCTGTACCCCGACTCTACTCTTTAGCTACACTGACTAAAATTGCCTGTGTTCTGCCCGTGTCAAGCGTGCCAACAGAGAGGGGCTTCTCTCTGCAGAATTGAATTAAGATGGCGCTGCAAAGAGGAGGAGAGAGTGGTGCGGCTTATATGCATTGCAAGCTGCAAAGACACATTGGACACATTTGACTTCAAGTCGGCAGCAGAGGACTTTGCCACAGTGAAAAAAAGGAGAAAATAAAATGTTACCTGGTAACCTATAGACTGCATTTGATGCCATGTAGGCCTAGCCTTTTTTAAACAGGCTACAGATGTTACAGGTTACAGATGTTTTGTAATAGCCTACATTTTAGCGTTTAATGTTGAGGTTTTGCTCAATTGTTACTATTCGTTTTGCTTAATCATTACTGTTCATTAAATAGTCAAACTGATTTGAGGTTGTTGTCATTCTTTCGTCAACCTAAGTGCACATTATATTTGCGTTTGTAACATAGACTGTTATTGAAATGTGACCAGTAAGTTTCAAATTTGTCTGGTAAAATAAATTCTTTCCGGACACCGGCAAGAAAAAATCCTAGCGGAAACCCTGGTATGGAGGTGTATGTCTGTGTCGCAAACAAAGTCACTGACATTTTTGTCCAGAAGAATAGGCGAATGGACTTCATTTACAAGTAAACGTAAGACCATGCAATATACATTTTCATTTGTGTTGAATGAGTATGAATAGTGGAACTGCATTGGCAAATAAAACGTGAATCGAATACGTAACTTACCTGTATGCGTGTTGTAAAGAATGCCGATATGAAATACGAAACATAAGGTCGCCTAACCAATAGTCATTGTGCAACCTGCCAGTTGAATGGTGAATTTAAGCTACCTCTATCGGGTTCATATGTGTATAAATCTGGCTCTAATACTATCCAGTGCCTCCCCAGCCATTGACCTCACCGCACGTCACTGGCAGGTAGATAGGCAAAGCTGCAGCGTTGGTGTGACAGACAGCCAGACTGACCAACAGACAAACCAGCAGGTTCTCATGCAGGGGCAAGGTCATGGTACCCATTCTCAGGGGAAGGGGAATCAAAGTTACAGTACTGTACCTGGATCAGTCTGTCTGCTGAAGCAGCACTCTGCTAAAGCACCATGAAGAGGAAGGGAGAGAGAGACAGAGAGAGGCACAAAAGGAATGAGAGAGGAATGAAGAGTAATGGTGATTATTTAGTGATCATTTACCCTAGTTATTAAGAAACAGTATAATGGTGATGTGACACACATTCCAATGTGATGCTGCTATTGAACAAATCACACACACATGCACGCTGTGATCATGTGCATGTGGTCCAGGCCTACCAACTGAGAGGCCCCTTATTCCATACAGTCATGTAGTTGTTCTTAGTTCAGTCACTATATGTCTGACCACTGACGGGGGTTGCTTTGATATTGATATGATTGATATTAGTTCTGTACCTCGTATCCCAGGCTTGGGCCCCCTCTTTGCGTGTGACCTATGGCCCTCTACCTCATAGTCAAGGCTTTTAGCCCATTCTTTGTGTATAACTATTGTCTGCCTTGGGTGATATGGAGGCATACTGCTTGGTGGTACCACTCAGTTGTACCCCTCGACCTGCTCTCCCCCTCTGCCTCCCCTGTCAGGGTTTGTGACAGAGAGGAGCCGGGTCAGTGTGTGCTTACTATCAATCCATGGATACCTTCAGAAGCATTGTTTTTCCAATTAGGTGCCAGTGCCCAGGCACGGCAAGGTCAATCAAATTTAAACATCATACCAGGCTTTTGTAAGTGCTTACTATTAAAGGTTGCTGTAGAGTTGCCCCCGGGAGCAGAGGGAAACGGGACCACGAGAGGTTGAGGAGTGTGTAAAGTGTGAGACTGTAAGCGCAGGACTTTGTGAGTGTAATCTCTGAAACTCTGCTGAGCCGACCATCGCCTGTGAAGCCTTGCTGTGAAGATCATCAATAAACAGTCTTTTCTCTCTCCTTCAACTGGGGTCCAGACTGAAGTTCTTTGTATTAACAGTTTTATTAGTTAGCTTGCAAGTACATTAATTTCAAAGCAATTCCACCAAATTCCAACAGGAAGAGCATGTATATGCACAAAAACATAAGGTTTGACAGGAGTGTGTTGAAAAGCATTTTCAGGCAGACATGGATGAAGAAGAGAGAGAATACCTGAAAGAAGTCCAGAGAGAAAAAGACAGGAAGACACACAGAAGGAGAAAAAGTAGAAAAAGAATCATAAGCAGACTTTGGATTACAGGGGAAAAGTTCCATAGCTAAAGTAAATTCACATCCACACTGGAGATCTTTAATTTACATTTACTCTCCTCACTACAACTTGGGAGCATGAAAATATGTATGTGCAGGCACACATACAGACACTGACACCAACACACATGCAAACACGTACACACACGCAAACATGTACACACGCGCAAACGTACACACACACAAACGTACACGCACACACACACATACAAGCACGCGCATGCGCACACACACACGCAAACATGTACACACACACGCAAACATGTACACACATGTACACACACATATGCATGCACAAATGAACAAACAGCGAAACAGACTCACATATATACTAATCTTCCACAGTCAGACTGAGACACAACAGGAATACGTGTAACACAGCCACATACATGATTACGGAGCACTCACTGTTCCAATATTTAGCACATACAAGGTGTGTGAATTGTGCTGCAGGCATGTGTCCTCACTCTCACCTTCTCCAGGGTGTCAATCCACTGCTTCAGGAGCCTGTTCTCTGTCCACAGCCTCTGTGGGCACCAGAAAGTGAGAGAGTAAAAAACAATATCTGCACTACTGTCTGGGAGTTGCACATCCTTGATATATTCTAATGTACCTGAGATAGCAGAATGTTTTATGTGTTCTGCTTGTTTGAATATATGGTACATTGCTGTCTGATTTTCACCATTCTTACCCTGCTGGACTGACCCACACAACTGTCCTGAAGTTAAACACACACTGAGAAGCTGACAAAATAACCGAAATTCACAGAAGAACAAACTCACAGCCATCGTGAATGAATTGCTGCAGATGAGCCAGTTTTGCCATAATAGACAAAAACTCAACACAAAATGGCACAACACAACACAACACAAACTTCAACAAAATGGCACTTATATACAGGTCCTAAAATTGAACCATCTTTTTAAAAGATAGAAGAGCTCTGTCAATCTACACACTGAACAAAAAGTGTTCTGTTGTTTCAGGTTTAGCCATTGCCCCTTGTACTATCCTCCAATGGAGGTCAGCAATCTGTTTTTCAAAGATTTTCTGAAACTTGTATATGGACCTCTGGTGACCTTTAGAGGAGTCCGGCTCAAAAACCTCAGTCCGCTTTGAGGTGCAAAGGCCTTGCTGTGACTGAGGGTGGGTCCTTGCCTGTGACAGTGCACACTGCTTTCTTCCCCACTGCCTGAAAGACCCCCAGCTCTCTGGTTCTGAAAGACAGGATCACTCCTCCCCCTCCTGCCACTCACACAGCAGCAGTGACAGTAAGAGAAGGGAGGCAGTACACATCTTCATCATCCCAGTGGTCAGACTGAGCTCTGCTCACCAGGAAAGCCCTGTAAGGAGCTGAGAGGGACTCACACACCTGCTCCACCAAGCAATCTACCAGGCCTGCCTGTTGCTTGAATGATATCACTGCCTCTCCTGTAATGGGCCCCATATACAAGGATGGCAATTTGAATAATTAAGTGATAAGTAATCCCAAGGCTTTCTCTTAAATGTTTCACATTATACTGTAGCTTTCTTGTGCTACAAAATTCAAATTACAAAACCGAGCTAAATTTAGTTAAATCGATTTAAATTACTGAGAATAAACTTTTAGGTTAGGTTAAGTGCAATGAACAATAACGTTTAGAACACAGACCTCACAAAAGCTGTGATGTGTCATGAGCATTTAATGTAATTTAAATCGATAAATGCAATCCCTGTTAATTAAACAATCTCACGCTGTTGCTTTTGCAAGTGCACAAACTACAATCTGCGGTGTTTCACGAGCATAATCATTCATTCTAATTATGTGATTGGTGTCAATTATTCTGTGAATTATTTGTTTTATTGTTAATCAAGGAGGATAAAGGTGAACAGGCTCAAAGTAATGATAGATTTAAAGGTAGTGTTTGGGCTTCCCCTGTTTCCAGCTTACCCGCTGCCACTGTCCCACTGTTCTACTGCTAGATAGTAAAGTTGGCCTGAAATTAGGCAATGTTGTCTAATCCCCCACCTGAAGTCTAATTCAAACCAAGAGGAACTAGGCAGCTCAACCCACCCCCTATCTTCAGCATGCATGATAAGAATAAGAATAAGAATAAGAAATACTTTATTAATCCCGAAGGAAATTTGAGTGTCACAACTGCACCATCCGGCACACATCAAAAACAACAAAAGAATAAATTGAATAAAATAAATAGGGAGGTATAAAATACAACAAATAGAAAGATGTTTGTGCAGTTATGCGTTGTGCAGTACTTCTGTAGCTGTCATATAATAAATAAACGAGAATAGTGAGATGGAGAAGTCAGCACAAGGCATCAGGTGCCAGTCAATCCCATGTTGCAGCAGAGAGGGGAAGAGTTGTATAGTTTGATGGATACAGGCAGAAAAGACATTCTGTGCCTCTCAGTGGAACATTTTGGGGAGATCAGCCTGCCACTGAAGGTGCTCTTCATCTTCACAAGCCCGTCATGGAGAGGATGGGAGGTGTTGTTTAGGATGCTCACCAGCTTGTTAAGCATCCTTCTCTCCGCCACCGCCCCTAGTAAGTCCAGCTCAATTCCGCCACCTATGACAGAGCTGGCTTTCCTGACGAGCTTGTTCAGTCTGTTTGCATCCCCAGCTTTCAGACCACACCCCCAGCACACCACCGCGTAGAAGATGGCACTGGAAACCACAGACTGGTAAAAAATCTGCAGCATCTTGTTACAGAGGTTGAAGGATCGTAGCCTCCGCAGGAAGTAAAGCCGACTCTGGCCCTTCTTGTAAAGGGCCTCTGTGTTCTTAGTCCACTCCAGCCTGTCATCTAAGTGCACTCCAAGGTATTTGTAGGAGTGGACTACTTCAACTTCTACTCCATGGATTGCGACAGGGGTCCGAGCAGGTTTATACTTGCGGAAGTCCACAACCAGCTCCTTCGTCTTGCTGACGTTCAGCTGCAGATGGTTCAGGCTGCTTCACTCCACGAAGCTGTCTATCAGTCCCCTGTATTCTGCCTCCTGTTGCCCCTTGATACACCCCACGATAACGGAGTCATCAGAGAACTTCTGAAGGTGGCATGACTCTGAGTTGTACCTGAAGTCAGAGGTGTACAAGGTGAACAGGGAGAGAGGACGGTCCCCTGGGGTGCCCCTGTGCTGCTCAGCACTGTCTCTGACACACTGCTCCCAAGTCTCATATACTGTGGTCTGTTGGTCAGGTAGTCAGTAATCCAGGTCACAAGCGGGGCGTCCACTCGCATGCACCTGAGCTTGTCTCCCAGCAATAAAGGCTGTATGGTGTTGAAGGCACTGGAGAAGTCAAAAAACATGACTCTCACAGTGGTTCCAGCCTCGTCAAGATGATGTCCCTTTTTACCATAAACGTACTCATAAAAGAATATGTTCCCAAACCCAAAAGCTGTCAGGGTGCCAATGTGATCCACCCCGATCAACACACAATAAATGGTCCATTCCTGGATGATCTGTCAGCACTGGGTCATTCACACACATTGCAAAAGGAAAATCAACAAAAATACAAATAAAGTGGACATGAAACAGCGTAATTTTGACGAGTTTTGTACAGAATTAAGTGTGTTGGAATTTATTTTGAGAAAGTTTTAGATATAAAACGATTACACGTTAAATTATAATAGATTTATGTTTGGTACTAACTTATTCTTTCACTCTGGCTCGCCGCCATATTGCCGTTGCGTCACTGACTACGTCATGAGGTTGGTTAGTTGGAAAGTCGACCAAGGAAGACAGCAGTTGCAGCGGTGGTATGTAGAGAAACTTCTTTGCTATTAGACTAGGTCAGACCGTTTGTACACCCAATCTTATAAGAGGAAAAGTCAAACACAGAGGGAGCGGCCTTGGACTTCAGCTTGTTGGTCCGGCGAACCACCAGTACGCCTGACCCTTGTCCACATCGTCCTCGTTTACAAAGTGCTCGCTACAAACCCTAGCATCATGGCTAACTGGGGGATTCTTTCATTTCAGTGCAGCTAGCCAACGATAAAGAACCACTTGCCGCTTAAGAAAAAAAGTGGATGAAAGTGGACAGTCTTTCTTTGGTTTTTAACTCTATAAAATTCATTGCTGCATCCAGGGGCAATACAAAAGTGACCCCCCCCCCCCCCCCCCCCCCCCTTCCGCATCGCTTTTTAGTTTTAGCTTTTCTTATTTTCCATTCAGTCAGTGATTGTCAGTGTTGTCACTAGTTAGCTAATGTGAACTAATGTAGAATGTCCAATACAACCAACCTCACGATGTCGCATACTACACTAAAGCAAGATGGCGCTACACTTGTTTCAAAAATGTAACTTAGATTACTTATTATTTTTAATCCAGTTTCACTGACAGTGTTAAACCTATAAGGATTTTTAGAGTGGGAATCCATCTTGTAAATTATGCTAACTACATCTAGTGTTTCATGTCCACTTAAATAGATTCCATGTATACCAAGTGCCTCCTAAGAGACATTCTAAATAAATTCAAAAATGATATTGCATTTTTTTCATGTAGCATCTTTCTCTAACTCAAAGTGCTGTACAGAAGACACACAGAGTTGTAGCATATGAGCAAAAGCCATAGAGATACAACATAGACCATGCTGGAAAGATGAAACCTGTTGATAAGAGGAAACTGCAAAAGAGTGACATGCTGAAATAGTGAACTGTTGATCTCTGTTCTGCCAGTTTCACCAAGACAGGAAATAATCACTGTTAGTGCACTGCACCCCCTGGTGTTGTTCTTCCAGTACTGTAATGAGCAGTGGCAGAAGGTTGGCCTACCTGAGACATACCTTCCATGTCCAGCTGGATGAGGTGTGTCTGGTTATACTGTAGGGTGGCCATGCCCACACGGAATATGACTTCCAGCCCTGGAGAGATAAACATACACATTAACACACCACACACACATTACTACATTGCAAACATATTACCATACACTGCACACATTGCCACACAATGCACACCTTACTACACACACACGTACATTTGCATGCAAACACACACAATATTCACAGACACACAATATACACCCACACACAGATTCATCTCACCTGACATCATACATGAAGATGTCAAAAACACGCGTGGCCACGGGAAGAGGCAGGAAGGTGAGGAAGAGAGTAAGGAAGCAGCTCCTGAGGGAGAAAGGCCACACGTGTCACATTTCTTCCATTTCCTACCCTACCGATCACAATACAACTGCAAAAATGCACCAATCACAACACAACTGTAAAATCGCACCCATTACAATACAACTGCAACAATGCACCACAATGCACAAGACTTCTACTCATTCACTCACTGATAAGGAAAGACACCTGAAGTCACTGGACACAAAACACTGCACTGGCATGATGACAGACCTTGTCTGAAAAACCATTCACTGCTTCTTACTTCACATGTATCTTTCAAAACAGAGTTCATGTCTACATGGATCCTAAATACAATTTGTTTTCTTGTAGAACCACACAGCCCAGTCAAAAGTCCACAAGTGAAAAAGAATAACAACTGCAGTGTTGCCCAAGCAATCTTCCAGTGTCCTGTGCTGTTTATGCTACATCTGAATGGAGGGACTCCCCTTCTGTTTGCTATGCCAGTAAAGCTCACTGCTTTAGTGTACAATGAGAAAGATGAACATAGACCAGTCACAGCAGCACCCAAAGCTGCATTTCTGAAGGCACTTTTCATTCATATTCCAGTTAATATATATGTGTTTACTGACGCCTGACACAAAGAGTCTCAGGAAATAGCTGCCAGTTCCAGCAGGTGGAGGTCGTCATTTTATTATAGACTTAAAATATCTGTCCACATTCCTGTGGCTAACCACACCCTTTCACATATTTAAGTGCTAAAATCAGACGGAAATTTTGAAAACAGACAGAACACCGTTTTGTTTCATTATGGATAGGCTGAGACATGCTTATCTGTACTAAACATCCATTTTACCATGAGATGTTTATAAAAAACAGAGGTTTAAGCATTTAGCTCAAGGATAAAACATTAGAGCCTAGGATTTGATCCTGTCCCCTTCTGGTTACAGCCTCTGCAGTCCTACCCCATAGACCTCATTGTGTTTTCTGAGTTTAATGCACTATGCCAACACAAATAGCTAGGGTCACTGAAAAAACATGGGAGAGGAGTTGAAGAAACCCCTCACATGACAGCAGTAATGTGCATCTGCAAAAGCTGTTACAATGACGGTAAGGCTAACCCAAGCTCAAGCTACCTCTGACATGTCTTTGACTCCACCTTGTGCTTCATGATGTCAATTTACACTGCCATGGTTAAGAGGCAGAGGGCCTGCATAGATTCACAGACGAGTGTACTATTAAAGCACTATGAAACATACAGTGGGGGAGGATTTTTAAGTGCAGTTTCTCAGAATTCTTACTTTAGCTTTCAACTCAATGACAGGGTATAGGAGTTACTTGGCAGAGGGACTGATTTCTGATCAGCCCATTCTGACTGACACTGTAGCATTACAGTCACATATAGTACCTCACATTAAATCATTAATTAATCGAGACAAAGAGTTGGGCTACATTAACTCACTTCTGTCACAATGAGAAAGGAAATTTGAGAACTTGCAACCAGTCATTTCCCCCCTATAATTAAAATCATTTAAGGTAAAGTGCATGTACCAATCTTCAAAGTGCATGCACCAATCTTCACTTCAAATGTATTCAAGTGAAAAGGAATCTCCTATTTTAAGCCTTATTTATGTTTGCTCTCCATGCAAAAGCAGATTCATGGAAATAGGTCCAGGATCATTACCAAGTGGAGGTCAGTTCTCAGACTACCTGCTTCAACAGCGCTGGGGAGACTCAGAGCCTGATCAGCAGTGGGGCTATGCATTGGTGAGTATGTCCTTGGGCGTCCTTTTCATTAACTGAAAGGACAGAGTGCAGATTGTCTCACCTAGGGATGTAGAGGAACCCTGCTCACGGTGCACCAAATTTGAACAGGAAAAGGAGAGGTTTTCACAAATGTATCCAGGCCTTGAGGAAACACTTGAACGCCTGGATAAGCTCAGCAGAGAATAATTGAGGCTCCTGCGTATTTGTGCCTTCTGGTACTCAAGAGACAACCCGACCCCCAAGTTTTTGGCTGCAGTGTCACTCAAGTACTACCTCGTCCATCTCCCATGGGGATATAGGTCACACTCTCAGAGAAGAAAAGCATTGAGCGATGAGGAAAGTCACCCCTACCTTCCCCAGAGCTTAGGAGAGAAGCAAATGCAGGATTTATTGGACAATTGGATAGGATTTGTTGGACGACCAATCGAAGCTCGCGAACAAGCTAAACCCACGCCAATTTGCGCTATACAAATAAACTGGTCAAGATTTGCAACGACTGCACCGGAACAAAGGGATGACACTCCACCAACAGCTGAGAACACTGTGCCCCAACTCACCCCGACACAGGTAGAGGATCCCCTTCTGCTCCCTGTTAGTCCGCCTCCTCCCTGGAAGATTTGGGAGAGCTGCAAGCGGCTGATGCAGAAGGAGGGAAAGACTAGTATGCAGGTAGAGTGTGTGAGAGGGGTACATTGGCAGGTGACTTACCATGGTGTATGGGGAGAATGTGTAAGAGGAATGCACTGGCAGGTATGTGACAGCAGGGGGCAGCAGTTTTGCTCACCTGCATGAGCAGCAGGCCCACAATGAAGGCACTGCCCTGACAGTAGCCTACCTCGCGGTCCACCAGGGAGAACACCTGAGACACACAAACACACATTTCACCTGTTAACCCATTCAACCCCTAACACTCCTCTAGTCCTCCTCCCTCTATCCCTCTCTCTCCCTCTCTCATATTCCTCCATCTCTCTCTGTCCATCTCTCACTTCCCTTTCTCCTCCCTCTCCTTCTCCCTCCCTCCCTATCTACTCCTTTTACTTCATTCCCTCCCTCTCTCTCTCTTTCCTTCCTTCCTCCTTCCCTCTATCTCTGTCTATCTCCTCCCTTTCTCTCTCCATCACTCTCTCTGTCCTTGACCTCCATCTATCTCTATCTTTCTCAATTTCAATTTTCAATTTAAAGGTGCTTTACTGGCAGGACAGACATTTTCTGTGTTACCAAAGAAACAAGATAAACAATACAGCAATTAATCAAATACAACCGTATGAATTGAAAAACACAAATAAACACACAGGATAAATTGATAAATAATAAACAATCAGCCCTACATAGTACACAAAACTATAAAATGATCAATTATTAATTAGTTAATTATTATTATTAATATATACATTTGTGCAGCACAGGGCACACACTCTCTCTTAAGCCATGGCATGTGGCCATAAACTGAGCTGCTAGTGGGGCTGTGGGCCCCTCTCTTAGTATGACTGACATTTTGCCTGTGTCAGTCAATTGATTGAAATGTGGGAGAACAAATTTGACATTTAAAATGAGTATTTCCCTTGCATGGGAGTACTTAGTACATTTCCATACATGGAAGTATTTAGTATCTGACAGAAGAAAATGAATGTCTGTCTCTACTTCTCCTGCATCACAGTCATCACAGAGCCTGTCTTCCCTGGCTTCCCAAGGTTGTCTACAGTATGTTGGCCATTTTCAAGGGCCTGATTGTGATCACTTAGGTGATATTTGGTCAGGATCTGCCTGCCCTGGTCAGACATTCTGAGAAAGAGAGAAGAGGGAGGACAGAGAGGAGAAGAGAGAGTGAGAAAGAGAGAAAGGAAAATTCTGTTTGATCCTGACAAAACACCATCTGAGTTATCACAGCTTGGCCATTGAGAAGGGATGACACAGACAAACCTGGTAAGCTAGGTAAGACAGTCTCTGTGATAACTGCGATATAAAAGAAGTTGAGACACAGATTCACCCTCTTTTAAAATGTAATAAATACTCTCAAGCAGGGGAAGCATTCATTAAGAGATTACACCTGTTTTCCCTCATTCCAAAAAGCTGTCAGGACCCATGTTAGGAGTGGAACCTACAGTCCTGCTAGCAGCTCAGCACGTAGTTGTATGTCACAGCCCAAGGGAACATGCAGCCCAACCTGAGTAGGCAACGGAAGTCAAGTCAAAGTGGTCCGCCATCCACTGTGAAATGTATTTCAGGCAAGCTGAGATGCATGCAGAAACCTGGGAAAGTGTTGTCAGCGTAGAAGTGGTATGAGAAGCCATGGGAGGAGATGACAGAGCTGAGAGGTTGCATGTAAAGAGAGAAAAGTAGGGGGCTGAGTACAGAGGGACACCCGTAGACAGGCTGTGGGGTCTAGACAACCCACCATTGCAGAACACCCTGAAAGAGCATCAAGAGAGGTAGGATTCAAGCCAGAGAAGAGCGGTGTCAGCAATCCCTAACATAGCCAAGTTGGAAAGAAATAGAGTGTTGTCCACTATGTCCACTATGTCAAAGGCTGCAGAAAGGTCTAGAAGACAGAGGAATTAGAGGAAGCTCTGGCTGATTGAAGAACCTCAGTAATGGAGAATAGGGTAGTCTCTGTGGAATGACCAGCCTGAAGCCAGACTGAAGAGGGTCAAGAAGCTTGTTCCAGACTGGTTAGCCACAGTTCTTTCAAGTGTTTTCGACAGAAAGGGGAACAGAGAGACTGGTCAATATTTCTGGACAGCACATGGGCTCCTTTTCTTCAGCATAGGTGTGACTTGCACCTTCTTGAAGGCTGCAGGCACCTTGCCCATGGCGAGTGATAGATTCATCAGGCCGGTGATGAATGGAAGAAGACTGCAAACAACAGTCTGCAGGAGAGGTGAAGGAATGGGATCCACTGTACAAGTAGTAGGCATAGGTGTAGTGGGGCCGGATCGCAGCAGAGCGCTTATTCGTGGTAATTTTGAGTGGAGTTCAAATTTACCATATTGGGCACAAAGACTGTGCAAGGTGCCTAATTTTGTCCAATTAAAAAAAAATTAAAATAAAATAAAATAATAACATTTTCAGGTATGTGTTTAAATCCTGGTTAAATCAAAACAAACTATTCTACCATAGGCATCTGTAGCAAAAAGTAAAGGGTCAACTTACTTATTACTTCCGTCATAATTCATTCAAATTGTGTGTGACCTTGATCTTGAAGATAAAAAGACATCAGGCATGTGATTGGCAAAGGACAAAAAAGCAGGAAAATATACAGAGCGAAGAGTACAGTGCGGCTGCATCTCCAACCCCCCCCCCCACACACACACACACACACACACAGTGACATTTCATACCTTTTCCAGAAATCTAGTAGGGCCACAGGTTTGCTCCATAGTGCTGGTCCAGATTCTGTCCTTACAAACACACAGGATCAAATTGGTCGCGGCTCTACTATAGCATGTGGATGGTAAGGTATGACCCATGACAAGAATTAATTTGGAAAAAAAAAACATTTAAATTTATTTTTGTATTTTTATATAAATTTTATGTATATTATATAATATATTATTTAATTTATTTTTATATTTCATATTAACTCAGCAGAAGCAACATGCAACTTTTCAATTCAAAAGAAGGCCTCAAAAAACAAATACATGACAGGACTTTTACTTTCTGAAGCCGGGGTGTCCACCTCTGCTAATAATAAACAAAGTTTCAACATATTTTGTAGAAACTTTGAACCCTTTTGCGCGTATGGTCACACCGGTGCGATTAGCTGTTTAGCACGTATGCTAAAACCGGTGCGATTAGAAAACTAGATTGGAAAAAGTCTAGCTAGTTTTAGCTTTGAAGAAACAGCGATTTAACATTTAAAATATCGTTCCCTTTCATGTACAACATGTTCTGGAATGACAATAAAAACATCCTTATCCTTAATGGCAACCGCAAATCCACGTTTCGGTGGCTGGATTCCAGCTGTTTCTGCGAATTGCAGTGATCCATTTGCTTCTCTTTTCTTTAGCTTTCGGCAGTCTGTAAAAAGAGAACTCCGATTTCTTGTCGAATCTATTTGTACAGTCAATTGCACAACAGCTCTTTCCCATTTTAGATGTGTTTTTTTGTGTTTTTGCGGCATTCAAGCTGAACGCTAACGCTGCAGTGGGTGTAACCCGCAGTGACTCCGCCTACTGTGACGTCACGTGCATAACCTGTAGCCTAGCAGCTCATACTGCTATATTAATATATATAATGGGATATAATAATGTCAATTAATCAACTTTTGTTAAACCACAATTATTTCTCGGCTTGATATATAGAGAGAAACTGAGAAGAGGGGAGAGACTGAAATCAGCAGAGGGGGAGAGGCGCAGAGTGACAACAGTGGAGAGGGAGACAGATGGAGATGAAACAATGGAGAGAAAGACTGAAATTAGTGGAGAGGAAGCTGGGATAATTGAGAGAGAGGGTAATCAACAGAGAGGAATGCTCACGCACACAGGAAAAGAGACAGTCATGAGTTTAGAGATGAAGGCAGCGGAGAAAGGGGGCAGGTAGGCCTACAAACCCTGATGTGTGGTGCGAAGAGATGTGGAGAAATAAAAAGAAGCATATCCCTGGATTTACACTAGAGATGGTACACTAGGGTGTAAAACATGCACTGAAATGGCCAGTCTAGCGGTATTACAATCACAAGGGGTGTGTATGTCTGCGGAATGGCAGTCCTACGGCGTAACCAACTTTGGGCAAAATCATACTGCACAATTGCAATCATTCAGGAAAAAGACAATTGAACATAAAAACTCAAGTGCATAGTCATGCACAACACATCATTGACAAGTCTAAAGAGGAAACCCTGGAGAAACTGTGTGACAAATAAAATGCAGCCCACCTATAAGCCACAACTGCTGTCTTTAGGACAATCCAATTTCTTGTTGAATCTATTTGTACAGTCAATTGCACAACAGCTCTTTCCCATTTTAGATGTGTTTTTTTGTGTTTTTGCGGCATTCAAGCTGAACACTAACGCTGCCAGTGAGTCTTTCTGCCACTCAGTGGGTGTAACCCGCAGTGACTCCGCCTACTGTGTTGTCACGTGCATAACCTCTATTGGCTGTATAAGGTCCTCACCCCCTCTGAAATCAGCCATTGGCTCCGCCCCTGCCTGTAGGCTAGCTACTGAGGTAGCTACTGAGCTGAAGCAAGGAGTTCGGTGGTGTTAGCAAGCCAGTTTAGCTTATAAAATAGCCAGATTTATGATGAACAAAGAAAGTGGCCAGGCTAAAAAAACATGTTATTTCCATGAGGAATGGGAACGCAAGTTGTTTTTCCCATGAATGTGAAGGGAAAAAAGGAAGGAAGGAGGAAGGAAAGTGTGTGTGTGCCTCATCTGTGGTACCAGCGTTTCAGTCGGTAAAAGATGGAACGTTCAGCGCCACTTCAGGGACATTCTAAAGCTCTTAACGTGAAAAGGCTTAATGTGGCTTAATGTTCCAAAACAGCGATCAATGATCACCAAATTTCTCTCGGACATGTCTTGTCATAAACACTTTCACCTGTCAAAAAATCAAAACTGAAATCCTATGAGTATGGATGTTATCTTACATTAAGCGTTTTCCTCTCTATTGATGTCCATTATAAGGAAAAGGCTTAACGTGGCTTAATGTTCCAAAATAGCGGCCAATGATCACCATATTTGTCTGACATCTCACGTCATAAATTCACAACAAAGCCATAGAAAACATTACTACGTGTTTAAGATGTGTGTGACAGAGTGCTGTCACTGCGGTTGAGTATGTGCTCTGAGTGCAATGCCAAACCAGCCTAGCTCTTTGGTGTCGCAGTCAAAGCTGCAGTTTGGTATACTGTAGACCCGGGTTTGAGGCCAGCTGGGGTGACTGCTCTCGCCCTTTGCTACAGTGAGCTTGACATATTGAAATTTGAAATATATGGATACAGAACGTACATTTGACATGCTATTGATGTGAATTTAAGATACTTTTGATCCAAAATGTGAGCTTTGGATATTGACATTTGATACATGTATATACAAAAAGTAGCTTAATTCAGCTGGTTAATGTGAGTGTTTTAATACATTATGTGAATAAGACAAAAGACTCATGATACTTGGCTGAATTATTGATTGAATAATTGGCTAATGACGGTGTTCGCTGCCTGGTGTGTGCTCCACACCTGTTGCCTGTCCGTAGTGATTTCGCCGGGACTATTTAGGCAGGTGAGTGGGAGTAGCACTACAGAGATGCTGACGGAGGTTGTCACATGGGGTTTTAGTGTGAGGTTAGGTTTTTTTATTTTTTTTTCCTTTGAACGTGCCGGCACGGCCGAGTTTAGGGTTTGTTTTTTTGGCTTGCTGTTTTTTTTCTTTGCGTTTAGTTTGAGCTCTGGGAGTCGTGACCCAGAACGGGTTTTGAGTTTGTTTTGTTTGGTTAAATTTCCTTTTTTTTTGCTTTGGTGTGCTGGGCCAAGTGTGTTTGTGTGTCTTAGGCGGCCTCAGAAGAGCGGCGACCGAAGGGGCTCCAGCAGCGAATCCCTGAGGGAGCAGGGAAAACATCACTTGGTTCCGGACGCAGCCGGGGTCGAAGAGAGCCCCCACCCCGTGGAAGCGCGTGCTGGGGAGGTGGATCCCCTAGCTGGAAGGGAGGTGGCACCGCGGAACCTCAAGAGAGTGCGTGGGTCACCAGCACGGGGTGGAGAGGGAGGACTGACAGGCTGCTGCTCTGTGTCTCCCTCAGTGTGATCCCGCGGAGCCGGCGGAGTTACTACCGGGGAGAAGACGTGGGTCGCCGCCGGAGCCGCCAGCCCCCGCAGGAGTGACGCGGGGGCCTTGTCTGGAGTTTATTTAATTTTTTTTGTTTTTTTGGGACGTAGGCGAAGCCCGGCATCGTGGCGCGGGCTGAGCTACGTCCCCCCTTATACTTTCATTTTCGTTTGTTCGTCTTGTGTGGTGTGCATGTGCGTGCATGTGAGGAGCCTCCCCCGCAGCGGCAGCACTCCCCCCGGTGGTGAAATTGAGCAGTCCTCTCTCTCCCGGTGTCCAGGTGGGCGGGCACGCCAGATCACGGGATGTTTGTAGTGAGGCCAAGTGTGTGTGTGTGTGTGTGGGGATTCCTTTTTCTTTTTTTTTGGTGTGCGGTTGGGTAGCGTTCCCGCCTGTTTGTAGCCGGGGAGGGCAGAGGGCAGGGACTCACCTTGTCCTGGCGTTCTTGTGGCGGGCGGATCCCTAGGAGGGCGAACTGGCTGGGCATTGTGTCACTCCTGACAGGAGTATTGTACCTGCATGCAATATAATGTCTGTGACAGAATCTATTCAATGAATTGGACCATTCAAATAACGTCTTTGCAAGAGGTTCTGATTGCATCGCATGTATCACTGCCAAGTGGAGTTAGTGGTTGTAGCAGTGCACATACGGAATGTCCTTGCCTACTTTTTGTGGCAGCAAAGTCTGCACACCGCCCCTCACCCCAGACATCACTGAAGTGCCATCGTGACACTGAGACACTAAATTAGCAGCATTGTATCCCAGGTCAGAGAGATGAGAGAGAATTTGGTTACACACATGTTCAGCATCAAGCTGACTCAAGTCAATCAAGCCAATTAAATGTTCTTCTGGGATGGAGTTGCGCACAAATCTTATTATTATTGATAAATTCTCAATGTTACAGCGATCCCTGGTGCCATCACTTTTAATACAAAGTCCAGGAGAGTCAGCTTCCTCATATTTGGCCCTGATATCTTTTAAAACCATTTTGGCAAGGGTTTCAATTATTTCGTTTTGAATGACATTTGATGTGTATGTGTAATCAAACAGCCTAATTAAAAGACCTGCCTCATCCCCATGCCCCTGACGGTGCTCATGGAGAGCTAGCTCATTTACAGTGAGAAACTGAATGACTTTGCCTATGCTTTTAATATAGTGCCTGTTCTTTTCCATCTGGGTTTGTGTCATGACTGCGGCGTCTTAGCCGGTTGTTTTCTTTTCCCTGTCCATGTGCTTTTGTTTTTCCTTGTGTTCTAGCCCTGCCCCGCTCTCCGCCCTGTCTCCGCCCACCTGATTGTCTCTACCTGCCTGCCTGCACACCTGCATCCCATCTCCTCATCAGCCTTGCCCTATATCTTCCCTGCTTGGTTCTTGTATCGTCGCTAGTTCGTCTCAGTTATCTGTTTCGCTACAAGCTGTTTTTCCTGTTCTGCCTGCCAGCCTGTTTCACCGATCTTGCCTGTTTCCCTCGACCGTGTTTTTGGATCTGTTTGGTACTGTTAGCCGTGCTCTTCTGGTTTTCCGACTTCGCCTGTTTTGACTACGTTTTCTGGATTCCCCGTATTGGCTTAATTATACTTCGCTTTGTGCACCCCATTCCGCTGTCTGCGCCTGAGTCCCTGCCTGAGTTCTGACAGTTTGACCCAGTAGCTGTACGGTACTTCCATCTGTCTCTGAGCAACGCTGCTATTCCTGCCATGCAGATATCGCTCTAACGTGAGGAATACTAGAGGCGTGTTTAAGGAAACAACTGTCTCGTTCAAGTGCTCTCTTCCAATTAGTGTATTCACGTTTCGTGAATATTTCCTCTTATTCGGAATTGGAAACCCCAAATCTGCGACAGGCAAAGCAAAAGCAAGCATCACGCGAGACAGAATATTCTAGCCATAGTTGAGACTGGTACCAGCCTGCACTAAAGCTTCTCACAGTTTGTCCAAATGGGCGCTTGGGATAACTACTTAAAATTGGCTGGGTTGGGCTATCCATATTTAAGTCAGGAGATGACACGGCAGAGCTGGAGGATGGTGTGTCTGAAATTTGTGGAGGACGGAAGTTTGCTGCCCACGGCACCGAGGCAGTAACGCTTTGCTCAGTGTTGGTAGCTGTGCTGGGCTCGACAGTGGAGGCAGCACGCACTGGAGTTGAGGGTGCCTGTTTTTTAATGACCCACCTATCCATGCTGGAAGAGCTACCTACCTAGCTAAATAAAACTAATTGTGTTACTACTAATTGCCTTCTGTAAATTTATTTCCTACCCAACAAGCCAACTCCAGCAACAAATCAGCTGTAGCTAGTCTGGGGCTCGTTAGCTATCTGGCTAATCACTAAACCAATGGCCACCAAGTAAACTGGTAACTTAAAAGAAACACACAGCTTGCAAAAAGGGCAAACTCAACTGTGAAACTATACAAGACTACTAATATAACTTAAAAGAACCAGACAAAAGAATGAACAAGAATCGAAGGTATTGTAGCATTCACGCAGGGTTAAAAAAACGTTGAACTTGAGCATAACCAGTTTTTCAGTTTTTAACAGATTTTATTAAGTTCAAGGTGCAAATGATACATCTCCCGTTTTTGGTTTTCTTTACATCACACATACAAAAATTACCTACACGTTCATCAGCATTTTCAATGGCGAGGTAGACGAAAGAGGGGAAGGTTAACAATTTCACAATGTCAGCACGAAGTTACAGTATACAAGGGATGAGTATAAAATTGCCTATATTAGTTCATTTTTCCCCTCACATTTCCGTTTTTTGGATTAACAGTTTTTTCTCCTGTATTGCTTAGTTCAAAATGCAGATGTTACGTGTCCATTTTTGTTTTTTTCTCTACACCACGGATACGAAATTACATACAAGTACTTAAGCATTTTCAATGATCAGGTTAGAAAAGTGCAAACATCAGATCATCTTTTCCCTCTAGTTTCCAATTTTTTTGGATTCAACAGTATTGAAACAGTATGGCGACCCCAGGGGTTCAATTTTTGTTGTCTCCAGACCACAACGAAATTAACTGCAGACCATCTGTTTTCGAAAGATTTATATTTTTCTAAGAAGGGGATCCCGCATTCTTGAAGGAGAAGCAGTCCCCATAAGTGTTAAGTAAACGTCTAAATACAGAGTGACATTTGACAGTAACATTCAATCCCCTTGTATTAAGAGAAGCAAAGGAACTCCATTGAAATAGGAGGTGGGCCATTACCTTTTTCTTCTTTTCTGTTTCCCTTCACCTTTTTTTCCTTTTCCCTTTTCACCTCCCAAGTATTTCATCTGGGTTGTGTAGGAGAAGGCTGCTACCTCCTCAGATCCTAGGAAAGGGGTTGTTTGGGGGGTGGGGCATTCATCTCCTACTTCATAGCTGCTTTGGTTGGTCTTTGGTTGGTCTTATCCTCAGGTGAACTGGAAGGTTCTTGGGCGCGCTTTCGAGGGTTCACAGTTGCTAAATCTTCACGAGACGAGGTGCTGTCTGACAACAGCGGGATTGAGGCTGCGAAGTCTTCAACACCATCAAGTAGAATATTGCCACTCAGAGATGACTGCTTCAAACATGGTGGCAGTTTGGCTGGAACAGGAGAGTCTCTGAGGAGGACACCCAGGAGCTCTTGAGTAAAGATGTCTTGCGCAGAAATCAGTGGAAGGGCAGGGCCCCAGCTCATTTCGTGGGCCTGATCAGTCCAGCTGGTATTCCTCGATGTGGGTGGTTGACTACCTCCTTTGGAAACCTCATTGTGGATACATTCCTCTGGTGGCCCCTCGTGACCGTCACAGGGTGGAGGTCTGTTGGAGCCCGCCGGGGTGGGAGCCTGACTAGACCGTGCATTGGGTGTTGGCTGTCTAGGTTCTTCCAGAAGTGGGGCCTGGCTGGAGGACTCCTGGTGAGGAACTTTGCTGGAAACCTCTGGGGGTGAAGTCAGGCCGGAGCCCGACTGGGCTGGAGCTTGGCTGGCATTTTCTGGTGGTTGAGCTTGGTTGGGGCCTTCAGTAGGGCTCTCGGAAAATGGCGCCAGGCTGGAGCCATCAGGAGAGGAGGCTTGCACTGGGACCTCTGCTGGTGAGGCCTGGCTTCCGCAGTCAAGGCCTGCAGGCCTTACCTCAAGCTTGTTGCTGGCTTTCGTTTGGTTCATTCGCAACAATCCCACTTGGCTAACTTGAGCAGCGGTTGCCCCTTTCAGGCGGTTGGAGTAAGCCTGTGGACAGTCTCTGAACTTATGTTCAGTTGAATTGCAGAGATTACATTTCAAAGGGTCAGAACATTGAGCTGTGGGGTGGCTTGGGCTCAAACAGTTTCTGCAAACTTGCTGGGTACAAGCTGCAGCTAAGTGATCAAGTGCTCCACAATGCCTGCATTCCTTGGGTTGGCCAGCATAAAAAACTGACCCACGGTAAGCCCCTAGTTGTATTGTGCAGGGTAAGTGGTGGAGGCCTTCCCCAGTTGGGGCTGCTTTCAGGCGCACTTGGAAGCGCCTGGCACCAGTCTTAACTCCATCAGCATCTCTCACTTCGTCTCCATTAATCACGGTGCAATATCTATTAAGCCATGTAACTATGTCTTCATGTTTTACCCACTCAGAAAACATAACAACATGAACAGTTTTTATATTCCTCTGGGAAAGAGGGGTTAGCTTAATTTTCCCAAATGCTGGCAAAGTTCTCTTCTTCTCTTCAAACACACTTAAACAACGCTCGAGAAGAAAGGAAGCTGTAAAAATTACCTCAAAAACTCTGTTCCCAGGGAAGGCGAAGATGAAATCAAGATGGCTGACGGAAAAACCCAACTCCTTCTGAAGAACAAGTCTGCTGAACTCCAGTCTGTCCATCTTAACATCTTCCTCTAGTTCAAAACGAACAGCATTTCTTCGAGCCCAAGCGGCCATGTTGATATCCTTCCTCAGGCAGACGATGAAGTGAAAAAAGGTTGAGGGGTAAAAATGGAACTAGCAATGGGCTGCTCCACGCGGACCACGTTGTTGATCATGGTATCTCCCCTGCCAGGTAAGTATAAGTGAACTTGAGCATAACCGCTGCATAAATGTTTTGCTTTGTGTTGCTAAAAAAATTTGTTAGCAACACAAACAAGCGGAAAAGGGAAGGGACTAACTGAATGCACTACAAAACACAGTCACAGTGGGCAACTTTGTACATATGCAAATCACATACCACAGAGCATGCTGGTCTGGCTCCGCCCACTTCCCCAACCGTCACAGTATTAAGTCTTAATTGGATTGCTGAGAGCAGTGTTCTAGCTACAAACCGATTTTGCGGTTCACGTCTGTACCGCACTTGAGAAGTGTCGTGGATGTGATTTGGCGATAATATAAAGGAGGAGCATTGACTAAGAACACTCACACCTTTAAAATGGCCAATAGGAAAGCAGTGCATTTTTTGATGACCAATGACAAAATTACAGAAAACTATGAATGCTCAGAAAAATAGCTATAACGGTATTTTTTTCAGAGTTTTCAATGGATGGGCAGATGATTCCTCTGGATGGGCAAGGCTTATCTGTGGGTGGGCAATGCCCACCCCAGCCCACCCGTAGACACACCCCCGTCTTGCACACACGCACACACACAACTACACATACCACCCCGTTATTTGCAAATGATTAGAGTGACAGGGACGAAAACTGATTTTAGTCTAGTGGAAGAATAGTGTATATCATGCTTAATGTAAAGCACAAATATGCAACTGACGGTTTTTCCATGGAGGATACAACTGTTTTCCGGGTAACGGCCTTGATTTCTTGTTGCAAAATTACAGCAGAAGACGAATTATCCTACCTATCTTACATGCACCTCCATAGTTTTTCAGCTTTAGATATTTTACCGCCGTTACCATGCAGCTGTGTTTGATGTATACGACATCAAGCTCTGAGAAGGCTTTGACCAAGCGATTAACATTGGAATGTAACTACATTTCAATAAATATTACTATCCTGGTGATTCAGGATTATTTATGAATTGGTATCTCATTAAGATGTTTCAAATCGCACATTGAAAAATGGTACGTTGATGTGACTTTGGTAGCTGAGGTAGGGCCTAAATGTAAGTGGTCGTGTCCACACAAGATATTAGGCACATCTCGCATGACTGAGAGATGCTCGCTATAGGAAGTCTGTCATTTACCTTATTGTGTATGACGACCCCTGAAAAGGGAAGTTCCGACAGAGGCACTGGTGTGACGTTGAGTTGAAGATTCCAAGGTTATATCGGTTCAGTAATATGAGGCGTTATCCATCAATTTAACCAAATGTGGAAAAACATTTACATTTTCGAACTGCGATGATTGTAGGTTAAAAGGAGACATAAACAAACTGTGCCTCAGAATCTGCAGTGGATTAGCGAGCAGAGAATGTATAGGCAGACATTTATTTTATAGTGACTCCGTGGTTCTCTTATTAACAGCCTAACATGTAGAATCGTAAGAGTGCCTGAGCACACACCATGTGAGGTTGCCTAGCTCAGTGCTCTACTGCAATCTCAGAAATGTTTGGATTGCAACAATAGCTGTATACGTCGACTTGTGTGAGTCAGGAGTGAGGAGAAAGGCAGTAGCTAGCCCTTGCACAGGTGCCTTTCCAGCCTGACAGGTGCTCATGTGATTGACTAAGTCACCCGCGGGTCCCCGTGACCTTGGTCGATTGCTGCATGGGTCATAAGATGACTCGGTAGACTAGGGCCTTAACTAGCCCTTACTGACACTGAACATGTTCAAAACCCTCCAAGAATCACTCGTGGCAGCCCACGAGTAAGGTACTGAAGATGCAGTTATTTGGGGGACTTTCTGCCGGAGTTCTCTCATTGTATTCCACATAAACGTTTAGAAATTTTTTAGTGGGTGTGCCTATAGGCTGTACAAAGAGAGCTGTGCCACTTACATAGGTTATGTTTTTTACAGGTTATACATATATATATGTATATATATACACTATATGGACAAAAGTATTTGGCCACACCTGTTTTGTTTGGGCTCATCTTAATGCTTCATACCAAGACATTTTGGACAATGCTGTGCTTCCAACTTTGTGGCAACAGTTTGGGGAAGGCCCTTTTCTATTCCAACATGACTGTGCCCCAGTGCAAAAAGCAAGGACTATAAAGACATGGTTTGATGAGTTCGGTGTGGAAGAACTTGACTGGCCCACATAGAGCCCTGACCTCAACCCCATTGAGCATATTTGGGATGAACTGGAACGGAGATTGCGAGCCAGGCCTTCTCGTCCAACATCAGTGCCTGACCTCATAAATGCTCTACAGAATGAATGGGCACAAATTTCCACAGAAACACTCCAAAATCTTGTGGAAAGCCTTCCAAGAAGAGTGGAAGCTGTTATAGCTGCAAAAGGGGGACCAACTCCATATTAAAGTATATGTATTTGAATACAATGTCATTACAATGTAATGGTCAGGCGTCTGAATACTTTTGTACATGTAGTGTATATCCAATCCGATTTATGTGCATATCCGATTGGAATCTGATCATATGTAGCAAGTCTGAACAGCCAAAAATCACGAGATCCAGTTTTTACAAATCCATTTCAAACCACATTCGTATGTGGTTTGAAATCCGATTCAAATCGCATTTTTGCAAATCCGTTTATTCAGAAATAAAGTGGCGCTGGTTTGAACAAGACGCTAGTAAACGTCTCTCTGTATTGATTCACAGATTCACAGTGCTGTTCAGCCTGTGCATCACTTGCTGCCGGTCCAGATATCCCCTAGGTCTGGAGCTGGTAACATATACAATGGAGGCACTGCGCTTCTGAAAGCACTCCAAGCAGACTGCCAGTTTGTTCAGAACATCATACATTAAACCTAGTCCCTAACAAACTGTTTGGAAGAAAATCTTTTGTGCATGCCTGCGTACCGTTTTCTTTCTGAGGGCATTTTTGTTTCAGTTGTCATCACTTGCACAAAGTGTGAGCAAAGTACTTCAAAACCATTCCACCCTGCTGCCACAGTCTGAAACGAGCTTGCCACCTGGCATGTGTGCAGTATGCGCCCTATTGTAGACACTTGCTGTTGTAGCTGCTGTGCTGTCCAAATGTTTTGCTAAGTACTGATAGTCAACACTGTGTTCACTCAAACAATTTAACAAATGTTTGACAATGGTTTACAGCCTTTTGTTCTGGAAGTTCTATCAGGTCCAAGAAGACATAATGGGGTTTGCAGCTTCTGTTAGTGTCACATTTTAAGTGAATGATCAGAGTTGTTTTACTGCTCAGACTTGTGGATTCGTCAGTGAGTAGTGATGTGTTCCCTTTTATTTGTTTGATGTGGCTGCATATTCTCTTGTGAATCTCGCTGGCAACATGATTGACAATTTGTGTAGCACTATACCATGAATGAAGACCGACTCCTATATTTACCCCATTAAGTTGCTGAAGCTCTAGGATGTCGTAGTGTCCTGTCGTTCTGAGCCAGATGGTAAGCTGTCCTAAAGACAGCAGTTGTGGCTTATAGGTGGGCTGCATTTTATTTGTCACACAGTTTCTCCAGGGTCTCCTCTTCAGACTTGTCAATGATGTGTTGTGCATGACTATGCACTTGAGTTTTTATGTTCAATTGTCTTTTTCCTGAGTGATTGCAATTGTGCAGTACGATTTTGCCCAAAGTTGGTTACGCTGTAGGACTGCCATTCCGCAGACATACACACCCCTTGTGATTGTAATACCGCTAGACTGGCCATTTCAGTGCACGTTTTACACCCTAGTGTACCATCTCTAGTGTCAATCCAGGGATATGCTTCTTTTTTATTTCTCCACATCTCCTCGTGCCACACATCAGGGTTTGTAGGCCTACCTGCCCCCTTTCTCCGCTGCCTTCATCTCTAAACTCATGACTGTCTCTTTTCCTGTGTGCGTGAGCATTCCTCTCTGCTGATTACCCTCTCTCTCAATTATCCCAGCTTCCTCTCCGTTATGCACGTGATGTCACAGTAGGCGGAGTCACTGCGGGTTACACCCACTGCAGCGTTAGCGTTCAGCTTGAATGCCGCGAAAACAAAAAAACACATCTAAATTGGGAAAGAGCTGTTGTGCGATTGACTATACAAATAGATTCAACAAGAAATTGGAGCTATCTTTTTACAGACTGCTGAAAGCTAAAGAAAAGAGAAGCAAATGGATCGTTGCAATTCGCAGAAACAATCCAGCCACCGAAATGTGTAGCTTACAGCTTTCCAAATAAAAGTTGTAATAAAATAAAAATATTTGTACAAACCTGTCCACATACAGCTAGAATATCCATTTGTGTCCTCGTCACTTTAATTTCGCCAACAAATCCCACCTTGAAGTACAACCAAGCTTTTGCGGACATTCTAAAACGCTTAACGTGAAACGGCTTAACATGGTTTATGTTCCAGAAACAGTGAACGGCTTAACGTGGCTAATGTTCCAGAAACAGTGATCTGGATCTGTCTTGTATCTGCATACAGCCTATAATAGAGGTTATGCACTGACGGGTTTCCTGACATTTACATGTAGTCTACCTGATTTTGACACCGGGGAAATACACAAAGCAAAGCCTGAAGGCATACAAAAGCCGGGACATTCTAAAACGCTTAACGTTGCATAATGTTCCAAAACTGCGATCAATGATCACCAAATTTCTCTCAGACATCTCTTGTCATAAATAAAAAAAAATCAAAACCGTTTTTCCAAACTTTTTTTCCAAATAAAAGTTGTAATAAAATAAAAATATTTGTGCAAACCTGTCCACATACAACCATAATATCCATTGGCGTCCTCGTCACTTTCACCAACAAATTGCGTCTTGAAATACAACCAAGCATCAAGGCTTTTGCGGACATTCTAAAATGCTTAACATGAAATGGCTTAATGTTTAAAAACAGCGCTCAATGATCACCAAATTTCTCTTGGCATCTCTAGTCATAAACCAAAATCATATGAGTATGGACGTTCTTACATTAAGCGCTTTCCTCTCCATTGACACACATTAGCCTATAGGCTAAGAAAAAGGCTTGAGGTGGCTTAATGTTCCAAAATATTAAAGTTCCAATAATCACTATCTCTTCATAGGAGATAGTGTTTATGACATGTGAGATGTAAGACAAATTTGGTGATCATCGATCGCTGTTTTGGGACATTAAGCCACTGTAAGGTCTGAGAGACCCCACACAGGGTCTCTCCCTCTATCCCACAAACACAGAGGTGCCGATACCCTAGGTGCCAACAGACAAACACACACACAAAGGCTGCCATAGACTGTTACCTGGCTAGGCCTCTGGTTGAGGGCGGAGGGTCAGACCCCCTGCGGACCCCCAGGAGGCAAGTAACAGAGGTGATGGTCAGAGTTAAGAATGCCAGACACAAGAGTGATGGTCAGAGTTAAGAATGCCAGACACAAGAATGTAGCTGGAATACACATTTCTGTTTCCCGCCTCTGAGGACAAAGAACTCAGAGAAGGTATATAAAGTGCCTCAATGTATCAACCAGTGTTCAATTACTCCGCGAACCCAAAGAGACTGTTTTTCTGTGACGCTTTGCCGATCATTGTAAAACTTTCTCGTTGTAACTGCTCGAACGCCAATAAAACCGTATTGACTTCCAAACTACATTGGACCCGCGCCTCTTCAATTCTTACACAACGTTAAGCTTTTTCCTTATAATGGGCGTCAATGGAGAGAAAAGCGCTTAACGTGAGATAACGACCATACTCCTTGGATTTCGGTTTTGATTTTTTGACAGGAGGAAGTGTTTCTGACAAGAGTTGTCTGAGAGAAATTTGGTGATCATTGATCGCAGTTTTGGAACATTATGCAACGTTAAGCGTTTTAGAATGTCCCGGCATTTGTATGCCTTCAGGCTTTGCTTTGTGTATTTCCCCGGTGTCGAAATCAGGTAGGCTACATGTAAATGTCAGGAAACCCGTCAGTGCATAACCTCTATTATAGGCTGTATGCAGATACAAAACAGATCCAAGGGGAAACTTACGGAGACAGAAGGGCGGAACGGAGAGAAATGCGGATTACAATGAGGTGTGCTATTACTCGTGGACCAGTTTTAAATATCACGGCTCCGTCAGGAGTGACGGCGATCGCGTAGTTCCTACTTTGGGACTCGAACAGAGGGTGTAATTGTTCTGTTTGTACACTTACATAAGGATACTGAACAGCAAATAAAGTTTTCTGTAACTATTGTGTCTGTGCTCATTCAAAATAGCTAAATATCGTAGCTCCGTCAGCAGTGACGGTGATGGGAATAAAACGACAGCCGGCGATCGCCTAGTTCCTACTTTGGGACTCAAACAGAGGGTGTAATTTTTCTGTTTGTACACTTACACAAGGATACTGGACAGTGAATAAAGTTTTGTGTAACTTTATTGTGTCTGTGTTCATTCAAAATAAATATCACAGCAAAAAACTTAGCTAGAGGTCGGTCAAACCATTACGCCCTCAGTCTGACTTTTAATTTTTTTGCGGCAATCAAGACACAAACGAACTTTATTCAAAATATTAAACTAAACAACAAAAATGCATGTTCAGTCAGGCAGATTGGGACCAAGGCGGGCCCCTTTGTTACTGGGCAGAACCGGCCCGGGGCAGCCGCACCCCCCACCACCCCCCCCCCCCAAGTTGTTGGCAAACTTGACAGTGGAACACCCCTAAAGAGTCCAAAAACATGATCCCCACGGTAAGGCTCTACTCAGCTTCCAAGTTTCCATTGGATGGCAGGAACCGCGATCTGGAACACCCGAGTTGAAAAACGTGATCTCCAGTATCTGCGTCGGCGTCTGCGAGACATTGGCGATGTCTAAGGCCAGGTTCACACTACATGATTTTAGCCCTGATTTTCCACTCGCTGACAGTTTTTGGAGATCGCTGACAAAAGCCCCAGATCAGAGGCAAATCGGCATTCGCCCGGGGCTCGCAAATTGGCTCTCGATCCCTATGTGTGAATTGTTCAAAGATGCCATCCGAGAGACTCGCTGATGTCTCGCAGACGCCTGACAGATATCTGGCAGGCTAAATATCTGGACTCCTGGACAGGAGTCCAAATCCGGTAGTGTGAAAAATGTAGTGACTGGCAGTGAGTGCAGTGATGAGCTACAGCCAATGAGAGTGCAAGACATGGGGTGAGGGGAAACCCGGGGGAGGAGTTGTACAACATCAGCAAGCATGGCTACAGCAGAAGTTCCGCAATCTGGTTGGATCCAAGAAATGGAGGAAAATTCGGTTGAACTTTGGCAGGAACACCAATGCCTTTTTGATGTTTCCAAAAATAATACATTCCTGCAGTACTGTGAATATGAATTCATGACTTAGGACTGTGACTCTTACATTACAATTTCATTACATAAACAATATAGACAGACAGACTCGTTGGAGATTCCTCCTGGTGAAAACTCTTGTAATGTGTGGCCCCCTGTCGCTGATCAGTCATGTAGTGTGCAAACCACAATGACTTCAAAATTCCCGATTACAAGACAGCAAGTTGTGTAGTGTGAACATTACAGCAATCTGACGACTTTGAAAGTCATGTAGTGTGAACCTGGCCTTAGCTGCGCTTTAGAACTGTACTACTTAAACCGGAGTATCACAAGTTTAACACGCAGCTGTGTGTTAAGCTAAACGTGATTGTGTAACAACACGCACAAGTTCAGCTGATTCGCAGTAAACTGTCTGGAAACCGGAAGTTGGAGATCTACCCAGAACCAGAGCCCGCCTATATAGATATTCTCTCCATATATTCAGGACATAGATTTAACAAGAATGCCACTTAATGACATAATTTACGATTTTTTGCGAGTTGGATCCTCAATGTAATATAAATATTATAGGCTATTGTAATTGTTATTAGGCTCATATATTTCTTATACAATTGACTTCACATCCGCCAAAAATAAAGTTTATTTGCCTATATATATAGAATGCACTATTTAGATTAAGCATGTTTTGTCTGTCTTTGTGATTAGAAAAAAAAACAGCCTACAATTTTTCAAAGAAGATGTAGAGAATTACAGTATCTCCTCAGACCTTAATTATAGGACTATATAAATAGATATGCCTATATAGCTTTTATTCCACACAGTCAAGGTAAGTGACGATGTAGATCTGCATGGGGGCAGAAATTAACAAAATATTACTACAGCTTGTGTGTACGATGAGACGGTTTTGTCTCTCCTTAACACTAGAAGCGCCGAGCTGGGTTTACCTACTTAAAGCGTGGCTAGGTGGTCAAAAGACCGCCGAGTCATTAGACAAGGACACTGTTACTGACACATAATGATCGCTAGATGGCGCTTCTTGCACAAAGCAAATAGTTTGCTTACAAGATCAACTTGAGCTCGGCCAGTGTATTGTTTCCGTCTAGATAGTCGTTGATTTTTTCATTAGAACGTTTGTTGTCCAGCCCATTCAGTTGTCGACTGACATCACGTCATTGTCCCTAGTCTTTCTTTTATTGTAAGGGCACGGTCCAACTAGTGCAAAAATTATTGTTGCGACAAATTACAGATTTGGACATTCTAATTGTTGGGCGATGTGTCGGGTGACGGGGTTAAGAGAATTACAATTTGTTGGTTGAGAATTACAATTTGTGTAAACTGAAACTTGTACAAGTTTAAAGTGTGAGAGTCCTTTGGGTGGCACTGGAGAAGTAGGCTAAAGTCTTTCAGTTCCAAACTCGTCTGTCTCTTTGAAATTATCGCTTACACCACACAATAAGCCCTCCCAAGGATAAAAGGCTTTACATTTGCATTTGAATAAATGAGTCATCTACCACAACTAACAGATAAAGCAAACACTACGACTTTTCAAGGCATTCAGTCGGCTATCATCTAGCCTGCCGAGTAGCCTACGAGTAACACCTCCCACCCCCCTCCCAATAGAGTGCCATAGTCTATCGTTAGTGTCTCGCTTTTGAACGATTTGGCCTGAACTAGTTCATACTATGAACAGCCTACCACCACCTATCATGAGTCTTAACTAAAACTAATTCCACACATGTAATAGAAAATGTAGGCACAGCTTGAAAGTGAATAAATATGCATGAATGTTGTTTTTACAAAATATGTATGTCGCAATTGAGTTTTGTCAACAAAGCTGTGTCGGATGTCTAGGCTTTTAGAATAAATTGAATTTATTTAAACTGAATTACAGCACGAAAAAACACCTTCTTTTTGGAAAATCAACAGCTGTGTAGTTTATTTACAGTAAATACTTAAGAAAAATTAATTAATTATACATTAATTATACATTACACAAGACAGATACGCAAGGTACTCTATACAATGAAAAATGCACTAAGTAAATAACTACATAACAAAGTACTTTTCTAGCTATTTAGTATCCTATGTGTCGAGATGCTGTAACCCCTTGTGCACAGCCTGTTCAAGCAGGGAATGATGTGCCTTTATTCCGCCTTGCCGTTTTGTGTTTCCATTTCAAGTGGAGAGATAATCGACCGACAGCCTAGAACAATAGCCCAGGTGTGATCCCAACCCCCTCCTAACGACCGTGTCATGAATCACTTGGTCAAGTTCCCTTCAACGTAAGCTAATGTTTTGCAAGTGCCTTTATCACTACTGAAAGTCATTACATTTGGCTTACATGTCTGGCAGATGTCATAAGTTTTGTTCCCTGAACATCAGCCGATTTGGCACTGTCTCAAATCAAGTAAAGTTCCCTTCAGAGAGTGCTCAGAATGCTCTCGGAGCATTTGCCACAGAAAATTCACGTAGATGTCTGGCAGATGTCATAAGTTTTGTTCCCTGAACATCTGCCAACTTGAAACAGTGAGGAAATAGTTTCGGGTAGTTTCTCAGCCCCACTGTCAACTGCAACTGCCTGATACATTGTGCTCGTAATGACCGCATCAAGAATCGTTTGATTTGTTCACCAACTCAAGTCAAGTTCCCTTCAAACTGTGCTCAGAATACGTGCATGGCTTTATCAACATTCCAACATTCCAAGCACAGCTTTGGTGCATTCTTGGAGCATTTGCCACAAATCGCTTACATGCCTGGCAGACGTCACAAGTTTTGTTCCCTGAACATCTTCCGATTTGGCATTGTCTCCTTTTCGCAGGCGGAGAAGGAGTTTCAGGCATAAGTGGCTTACGTGCTGTTGCCCCCATTGCCTTCGCCATTTTCTGGTGCACACATAGCTCTTTAGCCAGCTCGAGAATAAATTTCCTTCTTCTTATGGTGACATTCATGCATTGTTTGTACAGAACATGTGCATTAATCGCAGCCAGGTCAAGCAGATTAGAAAACACAGCCACAGGCCAACAGCGGCTGCCTCCCTTTACCGAATACAGCCGTGCCATTTGATCCATGACATCAACACCAACTTTAGTGCTGTTGTAATAGGAAATAGTTTCAGGCAGTTTCTTTGCGCCATCATCAGTTGAAACTGTCTGATGCATTGTGCTCAGGATGCATACATTTTTCTTGGGTTTTGCTTGGTATATCATGAGTGTGGCTTTTCCCGCCCTCAGCACCTTGGTGGAAAATCTTTCAGACTGTGCCTGTGTACAAGGGGGCATCTCTCGTCTGTTTTTATTCATCGTGCCAACAATAGTGGTGCCCTTGCCCTTATGAACATTCATCCTGAAATGAAAATAGACAGTGAGGAAGTGTGCAAACAATTCGATGCGACCGGAAGAAGGAGGGTAAACTTCAAATAGGTAGGCCAGATTTCATTATTCATTAATCAGTGGCGTTTCTCTCTCCCAGCTCTCTCTCTCGATGTGTGTGTGCGTGCATGCGTGTACATGCACGTGCGTGGTCAGGTTTCTGTGCGTTCCCTAAAAATAAATCCTGCAGGTGCCCCTGCTCGTTGCTAACCATAGATCATTTGGGGGAAGCCTGCAAAGCAGCATTTAGTGACTTAAGTGAGAATAAAAATCAGGTCAACTCCACATATCTTGGTTTGGTTGAGCTAACGGGTGGTGATGCTAGGGCTGCTGCGACTGCACTAATGGATTTTCTGGTCAAATGTGGTTTAAAAAAGGAACATCTGATTGGCATTGAGACAGACAATGCCTCTGTAATGACTGGCATAAATAATGGTGTTTACAAAGTCCTTCGGAATGAATACGGCCTGTCCAGTCTTGTACTCATTAGATGTGTGTGACATTCTCTCCAGCTAGCTGTCAGCCATGCATCACATGACACCATACCAAGAAGTGTGGAGTACCTTGTGAGGGAGACATATAATTGGTTTTCTGTGTCTTCTAAATGGAGAGATGCTTACAGGGCAGTCTATGAGACAATAAACAATGGAGAAAAGCCCCTACAAATCACTCAGGTGTGTGCAACACGGTGGCTGTCCATTGAGCCCGCAGTGGACCGCATCCTGAACCAGTGGGATGAGTTGAAGCTGCACTTTGGTCTTACAGAGTCTTCTGAGCATTGCTACATGGCGGAGACACTTGATGTAATGTACAGTGACCCTCAGTGTGTACTATACCTAACATTCAGTCAATTCTATCAGAGGCCGAAGCAGCTGTGAAGGCTTTTGAAGCTGAGCAAGGAGACCTGCTCAGGCTTTTAGAAATTTCAATGAGTGGTCTCATTAAGTCTGTCGCCACACGTGTTTTAAATCCAGTGACAAGAATTAATGTCCTTGAGGAGGCAATTGATTTTAATTTGTTAGTATACTTCATTTTATATCATGTTTATTTTTTATTTCAGTTTTTAATTGTATTTATTTCATGTTTATTTAACTTTTTTATTTAAATATTTAATTAAAAAAAAATTAAATATTAAATTTAAATTTAATTTGTTAATGCATTTTATTTTGTAAAGGTGATCTGAAATAAAATAACATGTTATATACATGCTCTTTCCCTGTCTGTATTGCCTGGGAAAGGTCCTAGAGGACAATCTATCTGCACCTCGCCAACCACACACTTAAAAATACTTTAATACAATTTTTACAACTTTAATACACTTTAAATAAGTTACTTTTTACTTTTGAGTGGATTTTTACACAGGTAATTTTACTTTTACTTTAATACAATTTCACCATAGTAACAGTACTTTTACTTGAGTAAAATTATTTAGCACTCTTTGCACCTCTGTGTGTTTCTGAAAAAAAAAATTTTAATCCTCAAATATCAAAATCAGTATCAGTCTTAAAAAATTCTATATCAGTTGGGCTCTTCTCCATTCTTCCAGAGCCAACGTAGTGGCCAGCAGCTCCCTATTGCCGATGTCATAATTACGCTTGGCAGCCAACAGACAACAGGAGAAGAAGACGCAATGATGTGTTCTGTTGTCCTTGCTGGACCTACTCTGACATCAGAGGCGTCCACTTCAACAATAAAGGGGAGCCCTGGATCAGGAAGGACCAGAATGGGAGCAGAAGAGAACCGATGCGTGAGAATATTGAATGCCTTCTCTGACTCAGGCATCCAGATGAATCTTGTGGGGGCGATCCCCTGGTCAATGCAGTTAAGGGAGCAGCGCTGGCACTGAAGTTGCAAATGAACTCATGGTAGAAATTTGCAAAACCCAGAGAGTGCTGCACTTGTTTTACCATGGAAGGAGCTGGTCAGTCCCCCACTACCTGAACCTTGCTGGGGTCCATCTGTACAGAGTCCTTTGCAGTAATAAAACCCAGGAAGGGTGCTGTGGATACATGGAAGACACACTTCTCCAATTTAACAAAAAGGTTGTTGTCAAGGAGTCGTTGCAGGACCTGCTTTACATGCTGGACATGATCTGCAAAAGACTTGGAGAAGATGAGGGTGTTGTCCAAGTAGACAATTACAAAGCAGTTCAACGTATCACGAAGAACGTTGTTGATCAGAGCCTGGAACACGGCCGGAGCAATGACCATTCCGAAGGGCATGACCAGGTACTCATAGTGGCCAGTGCGTGTGTTGCATGCAGTCTTCCACTCATCTCCTTCTCGGATCCAAACCAGGTTGTAAGCATTGCAGAGGTCCAGCTTGGTAAATATGCTGGAGAGGTGGAGGGACATATAAAACTCAAGGCAAGGGCCTCATGGATGTAGTTATCCATGGTGGCAGTCTCAGGACCTGACAAGGAGAATATTCTTCCTTGAGGAGGGCAGGTTCCAGGCAGAAGGTCAATCACACAGTCGTAAGGACGGTGGGGGGGGGGGGGGGGGGGGGGTAGAGATGTTGCTTTTTTCTTGCAAAAAAACGCTTGGAGGTCCATATACTCCGGAGGGAGAAATGGCGGCAACTTGGGAGAGCACGGCAGCGACCCGGGAGAGCAGCAGTGGTAAATGCATAAAGGCCCCCACTTGACTAATGATCCACTGGACCAGTCAAAGTGAGGGTTGCGTTGGACTAACCAGGGGAACCCCAGGATCAAAGGGAGCTCAGGAGAGTCAATCAGATGGAACTGGATGGTTTCGTGGTGGTGCGTTGTGCAGAGGTGGACAAGGACAGTACACTGATGCACCTGACCGGAACCCAGAGGATTCCTGTTCACTGCTGTTATGGGAAGTGGGCGGTCAAGGTCAGCCAGGGGGACACCTAGGCGTCTGGCTACGGTGAGGTCCAGGAAATTACCAGCTGCTCCAGCGTCCACAAAGGCGTCATGGATATGCTTCTTCTCTCCCCATGAGAGGAGCATTGTCAGCAGGACCCCAGGAGTAGCAGACTCAGGAGAGAGACTTCGCCTCATCACAGACCTTCTGTTCCCAGATGAGGCTGAACTTTTCTCTGAAGCCCTGGGCAGGATATGCGGATCCTGTTCTGACTGTGAGAGATGGGTCCTACCCAACTGCATGGTCTCCCCTGGGTCAGGAGTCTGCAGACTCGAGGGGGCTTGGTGGCGATCAGGAGACTTGCGAGTGGAGCTGGAGCTTGAGACCATGGGAGAGGCGGAAAACCCTCAATGTTCCCTCCTTCTCTCTCGAAAGGTGATTGTCCACCCAGATGGCCATGTCAATGAGTGACTCTAGGTCATCCACTGCAGGGCTCCAGATGAACTTTTTTTTTACCAGGAGCACTGTAGCCCTGTGAGTGTTTTAATACATTATGTGAATAAGTGTGAGTAATATAAGACACGAGTAGCTCTCCGTCACTTTCATTTTTTCAAAGTAGCTCTCAGATGAAAAAAGATTGGAGACCCCTGGTCTAGTCTGTTGTTTTGCTAGAAACACCTCCTTTTCAGGGCAAAAATATTTGGGGCTAGGCTTCAAATATTTGGGGCTATAGCCCCGAATGATTGGACCTAACGATGCCACTGGTCCTCACCATGCTGTGTGTGATCATGTCTACATTATGACTATTATGATAAAATTCACTTCCAAGTGCTATAAGGCCTTGCACTGAGACATTTTTCATAAATTTACTCAAAATCACTAAATGCATCTGGTACACTATATGTATAAGCCAGCAGTGTACTGCAGTGATAAGTTAGATTTACAAGAAACCTTGCATAAACATTCAAGAGATATTGAACTTTGAATTTATGAAGTTTTTTTCAAAGATCCATGACTCAATAACTTTTTATTCCAGATAATTTCCTCTTGTTTCAATGGATGTGACTAATTTTTACTGTTTGAGGCCTTGTCTTAGGCTGGTAGTCTTTCTTAAAGTTGAACAAGAGGGCTCGTTGTGTAGCTCTGGGTCTGCTGAAAACAATGATATGCAGTATTAGTGTATGAGTTGGACAGATGGGGTTGTACAGGCACACAAGTAAAAGTTGCAAAAATGGGGCAAAATACCCCTGGGACCCAAAGGGTTAACATTAAAAATTATAGCAAATGCGGCAGTGAAAACTATGAGAAGCTTAATAACACTAATGAAAACATAATGAACCATGCAAGGTTACACGTGCTACATAGCATAAAATAAGTTATGTGCGAAAGGATTAAAATAATCAGCTATAGACCTCTTTAGCTTTGCAACAGGATAACAGCTAAATGGATCATTTCGCACGTTTCATCATCAATGCGTGTGTACAGGCAGTGAGAGTGCAGGTAGGGAGACACCGACTAAGCCACTGAAGAAGAAGTACTACTTTCAACCACAATTGCTAACGCAGTACCTGTGCGGGGAGGGGCGCCAAAATGATCATCATGCACTCGCACGAATGCGACCACGTGAAATTTTAACTTGCATATGCATATGTTCGCATATGCGGGCATATTTGCAAGTTGCACTGGTGCGCCTAGTTATAAAATTTAGTCGCACTGTCTCCAAAAATGGTCGCAAAATCCGACTAAATGGTCGCAGTCTGGAGCCCTGCACTGCATCCTTGATGTCCTCCAATAGAGCCTCGGGATTCCACCAGCTCTCTACAGCCAGGGTGTGGAACTCTATGGCGAAGTCTGCCACACTACGGGAGCCTTGGTGGATTTGGAGGAGCCTTTTAGCAGCTTCATGACTGGTCACTAGGTGATCAAAAACTCACCTCATCTCTTCCATGAAACTAAATGCTTGAACAAACTGGTAGCTTCTGTTCCCAAATTGCAGTGGCCCAAGCAAGCGCCTTGCCGGTCAGCAAGGAAATGATGAACACCACCTTTGAAAGGTCTGTGGGAAACAGAGAAGCTTGCAGTTCAAAGTTGAGTGAGCACTGGATCAGAAATCCTCGACACTTGCCTGGAGTCCCATTGTATCGTTCTGGGGCTGGTAAACAAGGACTCCTGCCAGGCAGCGATTCGGATGGTGAAGGAGGAGATGAGGCGATTGGTACCTGATGGGTCTGGAGTGTTTGCCTCTAACATTCCGGGCCCAAGCATGCTTACGTCATCACGATGTGACTTTTTGTGTTGAAGAAAAGCGCTCTCGCACAGCACAACGGAGTTCATAATTGTACAACCCCATTTCCAAAAAAGTTGGGACGCTGTGTAAGATGTAAATAAAAACAGAATGCAATGATTTGCAAATTAAACAAACCCATATTTTATTCACAACAGAACCTAGAAAACATAACAAATGTTTAAACTGAGATAGTGTACTGTTTTATGAAAAAAAAAGTTAATTTTGAATTTGACGGCTGCAACACGTCTCAAAAAAGTTGGGACAGAGCCATGTTTACCACTGTGTAGCATCTCCTCTTCTTTTAACAACAGCTTGTATACGTTTGGGAAGTGAGGAGATGAGTTGCTGGAGTTTTTCGAGTGGAATGTTGTCCCATTCTTGCCTGATATAGGATTCCAGCTGCTCAACTGTCCGGGGTCCTCTTCGCAGTTTTTCACTGGTCATTGAACCTCTGGCCATCTTTACTTCTGAGAGACTCTGCCTCTATAAGATGCTCTTTTTATACCCAATCATGTTACTGGCCTGTTGCCAATTAATCGAATTAGTTTTAAAATGTTCCTTCAGCTGTTTCTTGTTAGTATTATTTACTTTTCCAGCCTTTTGTTGCCCCTGTCCCAACTTTTTTGAGACATGTTGCTGGCATTAAATTCCAAATGAGCTAATATGTTTCATAAAATAGTAAAATGTCTCACTTTAAACATTTCATATGTTGTCTATGCTCTGTTGCGAATAAAATATGGGTTTATGTGATTTGCAAATCATTGCATTCTGCTTTCATTTACATTTTGCACAGCATCCCAACTTTTTTGGAAATGGGGTTGTACTTACACCAGCCCGATCCCTGCGCTCAGCAACAACTGGATGCCTCGCTCCTTGCATGGTCAAGGCAGGAGGTGCTCGTTCTGCCAGACATCGGCGTTTCACTTACATCGCTCCCCAGTGGTGGAACGAACTCCCTGTCTCGCTACGGACAGCTTCTTCACCCCATTCCTTCAGACGGGGCCTGAAGACGCACCTCTTCAAACTCTACCTGGACTGACCCAGCACACAATTGCTGCCCCCCCCCCCCCCCCATCAGTGCTGTCGTAAATTGCTGTGCTTTCTAAATTGTGATTTTTAAATTGTTTCTTTTTGCCGCCTTTACCCTGACGCTCATTGCGCTGTTTGAAGTTGTTGAAGTCCGCCGTTTGAAAGTGTATCGTATTAGTTGCCCTATAGGCTGTAATTGTACAAATCTAATAGTACTGTGTCCTCAAACAGACCTTGCTCTAGCTGAGAACTGTCTCATTGTGGAACTGTACACATCCTGTCCCCGTACTGTTGCTATACTTGCTGTATGCACTTTTGTAAGTCGCTTTGGATAAAGCGTCTGCTAAATAAATAAATGTAAAAATGTAAAAAAAAAAAAAAAATGTAAATGTACTTACTTTGTGGCTTATTTGGAGTCATTTTGGGTGCGGTGACACATGCCCCTCTCATATGCCTTATAGATTTATTATGCAACGCAGCGATTTTCAGTTAATCGTGCTGCATGTATAAGAAGATTTTTACAGAGGCAGCTGACATTTCAGTCATTATGCTAAGGGACAGGCCAATATTTTGTGTCAGATTTGTGTCAGATTACAGTAGCCTAAATCACAATAATGTTAGCTACTGTTAACCATTGTTAACTGGCTGGGGAGTTAATGTTAGCTGTCTAGCGATAGATTTGACAAACATAGCTAGTTAGCTAACAGGCTACCTATCTGAACAATTGTTGAAGACTAGCTACTTAAACAGGTTGGCTGCTTCATTTGTGATACTCTGACTAAGCCCCTGACAACAGCAATGCTTACATCTCCACGTAAAGTATGGTTAGTTTTATTTCACTTGCTAGTAATCAAGCTAATGTGGGGATCCACAGAATTGTTTTTAGGTGTAGATCTACAGAACTAACCAATCAAAGATGATTTTGGAGGTAGCCAGCTTGTTATATTTAAGGAAGTCAGCTAGCTAATCAAATATATATATTGGTTAGCAATAATGTTACACATCAGTAGCTAGCTAGCTGATGTTAGCTAGTCACATTAGCAAGTCTATCTTGATCTTTCACTTAGTTTATGAACTTATCAATTTACAGACAGCCATGTGTTCCTGCTGCAGATGCCGTCGCCTGCGGAGTTGTTTTCCCTTTCAGGAGTACGCTCACACATTGCATACTGTTTTAGATGTGGCTGAATCAAACAAAGTATTGCCAGATACTAAATCTTTTTCTTCCCGCTGTCAACATTCTCATGCCTCTGTGATGCGGCTGTGCACTAATAACGTACTATGCAGCCTGTAGGTGGTAGTCTTGAGCACCCCGTCATGACATGAGACACAAATCCTACTGCTCAAACTTGAGCTCTTGAAATAATAGCCTTGTAACAACTACACTGAATTATTAGCTAATTTTTAGAAGGTAATGTAATTACATTATTTGAATCAACTACAGTCTTTCTAGATTTTTCTTCTTATAAAACATTGGCAGTATGTTGATAATGTCTTGCAGTGTTATTTTTGTCTCATCTTATTTTCGTCAACAGTATCTTGTCTTCGTTATCATTGGCAAAATTAAAAAATCCTTCATCAATGAACATTTTCGTCAGTAATTTCATTGACGAGATTAACACTGCATTCTTCATTATGTGATCACACTGCGAGTGATATAACAGCATTTGTAGCACTCAGCACCCATATGAAGCCAATGTAATGTTCTCAACTACTGTCATTTGCTGTCCAGATAGTGTAATAATATTCTAATGAATCTGTCTCTAGTTTTCTTATGTTCATGTATGCCCAGATTATCACTTAATAAAATTATAACCCACACCACGCTTTGCATCACTGAGTTCTATTTTATTGAGAAAACAAAATAAACACACATTTTCACAGATAAACAGAAATATACAAATATGCCCTTCCTCTTGTAAAGCACTGAAATCTGTTCTTTTAAATTCTTTTCCTTTTTTATTGTTCAAACTCACTGAACATGCTTCTGTCTTATGATCATATACTTTCATGTCCTGCCAGTGTGTCTTATCCAATCAGAACATTGATCAAGGTGGTTGGTGTGATAGTTCAGTTAAAGGTGCTATGTTTTTAAACTGTTATTAGTGAATGCTGAAAGGAATTCCAAAGGTGGACCCATAATAATGCAAACTCCACATATACAATGCACAATGTGTGCTCTCATTCACTTTGCCATTCACACATGCATGCACATATGTGCACACACAGACACACAAACAAATTCCATCTTCTGTTTCTATGTTTCTCTTTCTCTGCTGTCAGCAAAAGATCCTGTGGGTAAAACAATTGGTTACTAGAGAAGAATAATGTATAAAAATGTGCTTGTTTGAGATACACAGATCCAAAGCATTTCACCCTACTGTATGCTGGTCTATGCCTAATGAACAAGATAATGCTAACATACTGTTGACTTTTTTTTTAACTTTGTGCTGCGAATGTCTATTTATTCTTGCCTGCTTTGTCTACACTGCTGGTCACTTTGCAGGGCTTCTCACCATTACACTGAACTGTTGGACTGTTCCTGTGATGCAGGGGGGTTCCAGGAGGCAGTGGTTTGGTCCATTGTTTCAGGCAGACTACCTCTTCTTTGTGGCAGAGCCACCCCTGGGAACAGTCAATCACAGATCAACAATCATCCATTAGTTTTCAATATTACAGTGTCTTTAGGTGAAGCAAACCAGATACAAGACATGCATTGATAGTTTAAAAACAGCCATTAGTTTTAATGTAGCACTACAATGTGCCATACCTAAAACAGTTTTAAATGCAGAGGGACTGTTGTGGCCTTTTTACTTTAGCTCACTGCCTTCCTTAACAATGGACACTTCTCAGAAGTTTGCATCAGCTATCCATTGCTGTAGCTATCCAGTCAAGAAGGTCCCCAGAGACCCTAACATGCCATCGGGATCCTTTAATCGGGATCGAGATCCCTCTCTGTGGGAATATCTGTCAGCACCCTCTCCATAAGCCTTTCATATGTTGATGGTGCATTGCAAAGTCCTTGTAATTTGCAAAGTTTTCTTGTATATTTGCCCTGTGATAAAATCTGTTGTCACTTACAGGCCACCTGCCAGTAGCTGTGACCTAAATCCAATGAGGAGAAACAGCATCAATGCAGGGTGGCACATATGAGTCTTTGAGAGGTATTTCATTCAGCTGTCACTTCTCTGTTTAGATTTGCCAGGTTCTGTCCTTCTTAGGGACTATCACACCCAGGGAAGCTCATGGACTTATCTCTTGCAGGCATTGTTCCTCAGCTTCCATTCTGGCTACCAGTAGGTGTTGGGATCTTCATTAGAGGGTGCCTGTATTGTGTGCTGCAACAGGTGGGTCCAACTCACTTCAGTGTGGCAAATGGTTAAGACACAGGGGAACTGGTACATGACATCCCAAAGATGGCTTCACAATGGCTTGGTGGGAGGCTGGCAGATGCAGTGGGGTTTGGGGAAATGTATATTTGTGGTAAGCAAGGGCAGGTACTGAGGTTGGGAACTTCCAAGGTTGCTCTGCCTCTTTTGTTTAGCCTTTGGAGGTTTTCAGAGGTGATCTATAGGAGCTGATGCAGTCTGGGGCAGGAGCCCTACTCTGGCAAAGGGCTCTGGGCAATGATCATTTGAACATCAATCCAGTCAGATGGTTACTGGAGAGTAGCAGCACCTCTTTGGCCACATCCAATACTCCTTCCACCCTCTGCAGGAAGTTCAGCCCCAGCAGGCATCATTCTGGGACATCGGCCACTCTGACAGTGTGGTGATAGATGACACAAGCCACTTCAGGGCATGCTTCACCACCAGCTAGCACTGGAGCCCTTTCTCTAGGGACTCTGACCAACAGCACCTATGTGGCCACTGGCTAGATGCCATGAGGGGGTAGGGGAGAGTTTAGAGTGATGGAGACCCTGTGTCTGAGAGGAATTGTGCGGGGTGTCCTGATACTTGTACGTTCACTTTAACATGAGGAGACCCCATCTCCCATCCTCACTCATTCAGTAGTGATCACACACCCTTCACTTTTGCGCCGCCCCAAGCCCTTTTGCAGCATACTGGCTGCAAGAGGTGGGAGGACACAGAACAAAACAGAACAGAGGTGCTAACTCTTAAAGTGGACATGAAACACTAGATGTATTTTACAAGATGGATTCCCACTCTAAAACTCCTTATAGGTTTAACACTGTCAGTGAAACTGGATTAAAAATAATAAGTAATCTAAGTTACATTTTTGAAACAAGTGTAGCACCATCTTGTCTACTACTAGTGACAGCACTGACAATCACTGACTCAATGGAAAATAAGAAAAGCCAAACTAAAAAGTGATGCAAGGGGGGGGTCACTTTTATATTGCTCCTGGATGCCGCAATGAAAGAAAGATTGTCCACTCTCATACTTTGCCTCTTAAGCGGCAAGCAGTTCTTTATCATTGGCTAGCTACACTGAAACGAAAGAATCCTCCAATTAGCTGTGATGCTAGGGTTTGTAGCGAGCACTTTGTAAAAGAGGTGTCAGGGCTCCCGCCCCCTAGCTGTTGTGTTTTTGTTTTTCCCTGTCCATGTGCCTTTGTTTTCCTTGTGTTCTAGCCCTGCCCCGCTCTCCGCCCTGTCTCCGCCCACCTGATTGTCTCCACCCGCCTGCCTGCACACCTGCTTCCCATCTCCTAATCAGCCCAGCCCTATATCTACCCTGCTTGTCTCTGTGTTTCTGCCTGTCTCGTTTCAGTGTTTCTGCCTGTCTCGTTTCCCGCCTGTTTACCCTGTTTGGATTTTGCTGGTTTTTGCCTCGCCTGTTCCTTGACTTCGTTTTTGCCTGCCCTTCTGTCCTGATTGCCTGATCTGCCTGCCTTCAAGGTTTGACCCTGCCTGTTACTGTTTTTGATCCCTGTTTTGCCCTTGGACTGCTTACCTGGTATTTTGACCCTGCCTGTTTTTGGACTGCCTGCTTGTTTGAGGATTCTGCTATTAAACGCCTGTAATTGGAGCACTCGTGGTCCGTGCCTGAGTCCTGACAAGAGGACTATGTGGACAAAAGGGTTTTGGAGTCAGACGTACTGGTGATTCGCTGGACCAACAAGCTGAAGTCCGAGGCCACTCTTATAAGATTATATACAGACCGTCTGACCCAGTCTAATAGCAAAGCAGTAGCTGTGTGCTGTAAGGAAAGGGCCCAATGGTACGCCCATCTGGCAGAGCAGAGAGAGGTATGACCAGGGTTATGTTACGTCTCGTCAAAGCACAGCCATCTAGTTTATAAGATAATGATTAGATAATATGTAAGGGATAATGTACAGCGAGTTGGTCATTATTGTAAAATAAACCCCGACAAGGTGATGCAGGACCCCGACGCAAAGCTGTACATTATCCCACTTATTACACGGCCACTTACCAAAGAAATCAATAATTTGACACAAAATATTGATTTAAAAATTAGTTTATTTTTTTAATCACTTTTCTCTCGAACAACAAGTAAGTTACTCTCGAAATTCTACGTACCACTGCCGCGACTACTGTCTTCCTGAGTCGACTTTCCAACTAACCTCATGACGTAGTTAGTGACGCAATGGCAATATGGCGGTGAGCCAGAGTGAAAGCATAAGTTAGTTCCAAATATAAATCTATTATAATTTAACGTGTAATCGTTTTATATCTAAAACTTTCTCAAAATAAATTCCAACACACTTAATTCTGTACAAAAATTAGGCTGTTTCATGTCCACTTTAAGAGCACTACAATATATTTAATAAATGTTACAGGGCAATTGATTACCCACTGTACACACTTAGAGTCCTGCTGTTCCTACCGCACCTGTGTGAGTATAGATGCACCACAGTGCTCCCATGAGGCTGATGCCAATCAGGAAAGCAGCGAACACAATCCCCACCACTGGGCCAGTGTCAACCCCAGTGCCTGATGGAGAGACCCAGAGAGAGGATGTCATAAAGGAAGTGACATCACAGCACAAAACAAGGAGGATTAGGATTAACCAAAGGAGTGTTTCCTAAGCAACTTCCACATAAAACTACTGCCTTGTGCATGTAGCATTAGAACTGCACTAGAAAAACAGTGAGGGCTTGTGCCCTGGCACTGATCTCAGGCTTCTTAATGTGATTGGACATTTAGAGGGAGCTGTGGAACTAAGGATGACCCTTTTTGTGAGCTAAGTGAGAGGCAAAGGTTTAGAAGGACTTACTGTTCTTTGCAAGGCTCGACTTGGACAGTGGCTTCAGGTTGGGTTTGTGAGCTCTTTGACCTATGCAATACAACAGAAACACACACACATGCCATTCATCAGTACCCTTTACAACTGGACCATATCTCTTACTTCAGCATTCAGGTCATGTCTCTTCAATATTATCTCTGTCTTTGAGTTCAAGAAACTAAAAAATGGTGGTGTGTATAATTCATGACAGTTTCTTTTTAGAGGCATGTACTTCTGTTCACATAAAATGCCTGAAACTAAGGGTATACTCACACTAGGCCCGGTTGCCTTGTACCATGCCTGAGCACGATTATCTCCCCCTCCCCACTCCTCCGCTGGTCTGCGCTCACATTGCGCTTTATGTTCCGGGCCCGAGCACACTTACGTCATCACGATGCAAACTTTTTGTGTCGAAGAAAAGCGCTCTAGCACAGCACAATATAGTTCATGATTGTACTTTGAGGCTTATTTGAAGTCGTTTTTGGGTGCGGTGACACACGGCCCTCTCACATGCCTTATAGATTTATCGATTATGCAACGCAGAGATTTTCAGTAGTTTAATCACAATAATGTTAGCTTATGTTAACCAGTTAGGACTACTACTTGTGTGTGCGCTACTGTCATCATTACAACAACATACATCTTCTATTACTATTGGATAGTACACTTTTCAATTAATTCGAGAATATTTGGGTTAATAACGGGTCTTGTTCTCATCTAATTGATGAACGTGAATTGTAGTCAGCGAGTAAATTCCTCCCTCACCCGTCAGCTGCCTCCGTAAAAATCTTCATATAGCATACGTTCAGCACAATTAACTGAAAATCGCTGCGTTGCATAATCCATGCTAACTGGCTGGGGAACTAATGTTAGCTATCTAGCGATAAATTTGACAAACATAGCTAGTTAGCTAACAGGCTACCAATCTGAACAATTGTTGAAAACTAGTTACTTAAACAGGTTGGCTGCTTCATTTGTGATACTCTGACTAAGCCCTGACAACAGCAGTGCTTACATCGCCATGTAATATGGTTATTTATTTCGCTTGCTAGTAATCAAGCTAATGTGGGATCCAGAGTCATTTTTAGGTATAGATCTACAGAACTAACCAATCAAAGATCATTGTGGAGGTAGCCAGCTTGTTTAGGAAGTCAGCTAGCTAATCAAATGATGGTATAAAAGAATTATTATGACTGGGCGTGTAACTAACAGATATCCAGCTAACTGTTGCTACAATGGGTATATTTGTTAAATGGGACATGTCGCATCATTGACGTCTTGTTCGAGTTCCGTGCTCGGGCACGATTAGCGATCACACTGATGCGTACCGAGTCCAAGTGAACCTTGGCCACTTCTTCAAGCGGGCCCGGGCACGGTTTAGCGTACCATGCCCGGGCACAGTACGGACCAATCACACTAGTCAAAAGAACTGGACTTTGGGGGTCAAACGTGTTCGGGCACAGTACGGATTGCCTAGTGTGAGTACACCCTAACAAAGATGGTAGAACTAATAGAGCGAGCTACCCTGCAGTGCACATTTCAGTTCTCTAGCCAATGAAAAGCTGTACTGTTGCATGTGGTGGTTCAGCGCACTACTGACCAGCAGATGGTGCCAGAAGCCGAGCCAGGCCAAAAGACTGTGTGACTAGCACGGGTCGGGACAGAGTCCTGTACTTGCACTGGAACAGGACAGGAAGAATATGAGTGATTGTGGGTTACAGAATATCCACTGCATTCCAGCGTCCGGGTAAACTGTACTAGAGCATAGGGCACAGTACCTGCTGGTTCCTGGGCTTAGCAATGAGGGTTGGGAGGGCGGGGCCATGGTGACAGCTGTCATGTGATGTCACCCTCTGGGGCCCCTCCTCACACTGTCGCAGTCTGCAGTGCAGGAACTGGATGGAGTTGTTGTAAACAGGCCGTAGCACAAAGCTGAATCGTACCCTGTCAGCTGGCCTGCCCTCCTCTGCCTCTCCTCTCTCCCCTCTCACTTCCTCCTTCACAGTTTCCTCCCCCACTCTGGCCCTGACTCTGCCTGCCACCTCAGGGCTCAGAGTGAGTGACGGATCAAAGGCGCAACCATCCTGGATGACTGGCCAGCCTGGATTGGCCTGGGGGTCAGACAGTGGTGAAACCACACAGGAGTGAACCTCCACACCCTCCCTGATCATGCCTGTCACTGACACCTGTGGGGGAGGGAGGGAGAAGGAGTGGGACTAACGTTAACATCATAACACCCAGAACTGGCCCATAGCACTTTTTAAAACATGCACAAAAAACAAAAATTAAGGCAATCTAAGCTCAGTAGTTAAAGCATTTGACTCAAGTACCAGCTCAACCTGGGTTCAATCCCAGCCATGTCATCAACCATCAATGGCAGCCAACAGCTTCAGAACAAACGGGCTTCCGGACTTCTGGTGAAGCAACTACCCGTGATGGCCGCCTAGCTTTCAGCTCCGCTGGGCAGGGAACCCTTAGCCCCCATAAAATAACTTATATAAGTTCATTGCATTAAAGTAATATAACACAAACCAAAATTCTTTACAACAAAAGCAAAACAAAAGCACTACCTGCTCGACCGCTTAGACACCAAAAAAAGACTCCGACAGCAGAAGAGGCCTCGCACAATGACACTAAAGCCGAACTCACTAGCATCAAAGTTCTTTTGCAAGGAATTGCAGCTGGTGTGAGCAAAATGAAAACTGGGCTCGAAATATTTCAAACCATGGTGCAACAACTAGGGAATAGAATGTCGGAGGCTGAAACCCAAATTTCAGGACTGGAGGATGTTAGCAATAACAGGGGGGCAGCTATAGATTCTGTAGTGGTAAACATGGAGAGAGACTCCAGAAGAAAGTTACCTACTTGGAAGACACAGGGAGATGGAACAATGTCCAGATTATGGGCACCATAGAAAACGCGGAAAAACAAGACATGAATAGTTTCACACTCGCCCTACTCTCTGAAAAACTGGGTCTCAATGTGGAAAAAGGGTTTGAAATAGAGCAAGCACACTGCACTGGCCCAATACGGGAGGGTGGCCGCTGCCGACACATCCTTGTTCATTCTCTGCAATTCAGCGCTAGAGAAACCATTCTGCGGGCCGCCCAGGAGAAGAGGAGAGTTGAATGGCAGGGGAAGCGGGTGTCCTTCTTCCAGGACCTCTCCCAAGAGGTGTTATAGACAGGCTTGGGGAGTAACGGAACACATGGATCAGTGTTACGTAATTAGGATACAAAAAAAAGGTAACTGTATTCCGTTACAGAAAAAAAAGACATAATCAGATTACCGATACACTTAGTAAAAATGGGGATTATTAGCAGGATTACAATTTTAATATACATTTCAAAATAAAGAACGATATACTACCATGCACATGCACACATATTACAACACTTCACAAGTCTCAAAACACCACAGTGGTCTTGAGTGAAACCATAGCCAATCTTACAGTTGCCAATTCATTATTATGGCCTCTAATGAAAAAAATGCTCTCACTGGGTGGACATTTTGCCATTATTTTCTTTAAAGCAGAGAAGGGGAACAACATCACAGTACAGTGAAAGTTATGCCTTCCAGCTGTAAAAATGCTGTCATCATCCAAGGACTCAACATCTAATTTAAAGAAACATTTACAGGTAAGACCAACTGCTAACATTTGCTACACAGAAATCCAGTTAGCTAAAGTTAATGTTAGTTAGCTAGCTAACCTGTCAATACTACTACTACTACTACTACTACTGAAAAATATTTTGGGACTGTAGGTGTTGATACTGGTAACGGGGTGGTGTATGGGTAAAAACACAAGCCCCAGACCAGAATAAGCTTAACTAACATTAAGTTGCTAGCTAGCTAGCAAACAGTACTTAAGATCAGAAGTCAATATCTTGGCTTGCAGTATGAATGTTAAAATGAAGTATTTGTTCAGAAAAGACATGATGAAGCTGTATTGGTTTCATAGCTAGTAAAGTGTGTGAAAGCCAAATTAGCTAGCTAGGTAAGTCTAGCTAGCTAGCTACTATCACATTCCGCTGACAAATACAAATGTCACCTTGCAAACAAACACATAGCTAGCTAGCTAGCTACAGTAAAAAAAAAAAACACAAAGAAAGTTACATTTATTCATTTAGCAGACACTTTTATCCAAAGCGATGTACAAAAGTGCATATAGTGGGCAAACAACAGGCACAAGGGCAAGATGTGTACAGGTCATACAATGTAGATTGTGCTGAAGCTGAGCACAAGGTCAGTATAGCGAGACAGAACTAATCTGATCTAAGGTTACATACATCAAATACAGTCACTGGGATAATAAAGTGCTGCTATACTACCTAGGCAAAAAAGTGCTACAAATACAATGTAAGAGAGTGCTACAAGTATGAGCCAAGAATCTTAGATTTGCAAGGTCAAATGGCAAGGGTGTCAGTCCAGGTAGAGTCTGAAGAGGTTTGTCTTCAGCCCACGTCTGAAGGGTTGCAGTGAAGGAGTTGTTCTCAGGGGGGTGGGGAGTTCATTGCACCACTGTGGGGGCGATGATGGAAAAGATAGATATTTCATTAAGATAAAAGATAGCTTGCTAGCTAATTTGGCTTTCATGCACTTTGCTCAACTGTCATATTACTAATAGCTATCTAGCTAGCTATCAAACTTACAGCCTCATCACATCTCTTCTGACAAAATGGTTAATTTTACCACAGACACTGCAAGCAAACTGTTCTGACAATTTTATATTGTTAGCTAGCTAGCTACCAAATTAACATTATAGTCATATTTGGTATTGAAGCAATCCAAAAGTAACAGAAAGTAATCAAGTTACATTACTTTAATATTGTGATACTTGGATTAGGTTACTGACTAAATTTTTTAACAGGTAATTAGTAATTGTATCGGCATACATTTTTAAAGTAACCCTCCCAACCCTGGTTACAGAGGCGTAAGAAATTCAATGCAGTAAAACAGCGACTCCAGGGGAAGAAGATACGCTGTGCTAACATTATATTGCGTTGGAACTCTAGCTACACAGGTATGTTTAAGTTGTGACTGGCTAGCATATTGTAGTGTTAGCAGATGATCAGTAGCAGTTAGCTAACGCCATTCAGTGTTTATTAGCTTAAGATTTTGCTTGGACAATTTGGATGATCTGTTGGTGTGTACCACAACCATAAGGCTTCAAATAACTAATTTCAGTTTGTGAGAAACTGTGTTACTAATGTTGTTCACTAACGCTATACTCCAACACAAAAAGAGGTACCGAGCTGGCATAGTTCTTAAAGTGTTACAAAAGGACACGAAGTCAAGAGGCATTATGTTTTTTTCTTTAATTTATTCTTATTATTTTCAATATTGATATCAGCCGTTTAAGGTTACAGCCTTTCTGTCAAAGACACTGATTACTGCACGCAATATGTGAGGATGATCAAGGTTTTACAGTGAAGATTACTAGCGTGCACCAACAGTTTCATCTACTTCTTACTAGAAATTGATATGTTAGTCGGGGGCTGGGGGAGAGTGTTCAGCAGGACGGGGACTTCTAGTTTCACAGATGTATTATTGCAGTTTCGTTAGAGAGGAGAAACCACTAAATCCCGTTCTGTTCATAATGGAGACATGGTTCCAAATGTTTTGCTCCTTTTTTTTGGGTGTTGCCTGTTGGTTTTGTCTTTGTCAATTATCATGTCCATGGTCACGCAGGGGAGAGTCGCAAGGTGGGCAGGGCCTCTTCACACTATTTTTTCAAGTCAACCAAGCTTCAATTATCTTTCAGAAGATATAGTAATCATAAGATAATATGGTAAATATGCTCAAAGCTCAAAGTGCTGTCTTGGAATGTTAAAGGGGCAAATCTGGCTCTTGAGAAAGAAGCTTCTGCTATACTTAAAGCGGAATAGAGTAGAACTTGTCTTTTTACAGGAGACCCATTTATAGAGAAAGAAGAGTCATTAACACTGCAAAGGGAGTGGGTAGGAAAGGTTTATTTTGGCGCAGGCCCTTCCAATAAGAGGGGGATTATTATTTTAATACATAAACATCTTAACATTAATTTGGACGCTATTTCATCCTACCGATACAGAATATACTTTTTACTCAAATCCACATGCCTCTGTTACGAGAGGGTAGACTGCCACACACACATATGTACCCAGTGTTTTTGGTTTATTTATTTATTTTCTTTTGGCACTTGCTGCTGACATCATCATGCAGCTGACGGTTCCTCGGAAGGCGGGGCTACCTGCCATTTGATTGTTAAAAGAAGCTCCAGGTGATCAAATGGGTGTGGTGGAAAATGGCGGGTAATGGTGACAGCAACAGCCACCAGGAGCTGAGTGCTTGGTTGCCTCCAACGGGAAAGAATAATGCGAGATTGATCACCTCGTGGGTTCTCGCTGTAGCAAGCGGAGAAAAAAACTAATAGTGAAACGGAGCTGAGTTATGTGCATGTAGGTTTAGAATAATTTCAGCTGAGCCATTTACTTAACGCTAACCAAAAAAGAAGGGTTGGTCACCGACGCCATCCACAAGCCCACGGGAAGAGGGACTTACACGGGTGCCACTCATGCGATATTTTAAGAAAAATACAAAAGAAAAAAAAACCTGAACGAACAAAATATGGAACGATCCCCAAGACCGCAGAGTTGGCCACCGAGGCAGGCGAGGACGAGCTGGCCCAACAAGCACCAAGGAGACCCAGGCAGCAGGTAGGCCCCGTCCTTTTCGAGGTCCATCTGGTGCCATTTTGTTTTCTTTTTCTCTACATTTGCACACACGCCAGGTTATGCTCGTACTTCTCACAACGCCATACTGACAAAACGAGCCAGGGAGGTAGCGAGTACGTAACACCTCGTAATCTAGGATAGACTATTTCTTGGTTTCAAAAGCATTAGTCTCTATCACTGAACAAACATCTATAGGTAATATTGTGCTGTCAGATCATGCACCTGTGGAGATGGTATTACATCTTGGATGAGGAGCAAGTCACTCAACAAGGTGGAGACTTAACACATCCCTGCTTCAAAATGAGCAATCTTGTAATTTCATTAAACGCGAAATATTAGAATATTGGGAAGATAATGGGGGATCAGTCTCCAGCAGTTGAGTGGGACGCATTCAAGGCAGTTTTGAGAGGCCGCCTTATTAAACACTGTTCCTACCTAAAAAAAACAAGCTGCCAGTCGTGTCACTGAATTGGAGAAAGAAATCAAAGACCTAGAAGGAATACATGCTTCACAATTAGACAAGTCAATGCTGCCCAAACTTAATAAACTTGAATTAGAATTTAACTCCATTTTGCAAAAAAAGCAGAATTTGCACTATTCCGATGCAGACAGAAGTACTAGGAACAAGGGGAGTGGGCAGGAAGGTTCTTGGCTCAAAGGGCATGACAACAGTATTCTCACTAATCACTAATACCTGATAAGGAGGAGATAGTGAGGGACGATGCAGACATTAATAAAACATTTAAATTGTTTTATGAACAACTATATACATTGGAATGCAGTGATAGCCATGTTGACCTAGATAGTTTTTTTCTACGGTGGATCTGCTAATCTTATCAGAGGAAGAACAAAATGAAATGGGCGTGGATATTACCTTGTAGGAGATTCAGCAAGCCATCCGAGACTTACAACCTGGGAAGTCTCCAGGCACGGATGGCTTCCCAGTCTAATTTTTTAAGGTTTTCTCAGATGTATTTGCACCGTGGCTTCTCGCCGTTTTCCAAGATGCTGTAGAAAAGGGTTGTCTTCCAGACAGTATGCAAGAGGCAGTAATAAATTTAATACATAAAAAAGACAGGGATCCACAAAAATGTGGCAGCTACTGGCCGGTTTCATTATTAAATGTAGATGCCAAGCTATTAGCTAAGATCTTGGCAAAAAGGTTAGAGGTATACTTACCAAAACTGATCCATTCTGACCATGTAGGATTCATTTAAAATAGGACATCAGCAGACAATGTCCGCAGACTGCTCCATTTAATGTGGCAAACCAGAAACAATGTAGAAGCCACTGTTGCCTTCTCTTTGGACACAGATAAGGCTTTTGACAGGGTGGAGTGGGGGTACCTGTTCAGAGCACTTGAGAGATTTGGGCTGGGGTCTTCATTTATTAAACTGGTTAAATTGTTATTTTCTGGTTCTAGGGCCGCAATAATGACAAATGGGATAAAGTCCTCTCCATTCCAACTTTATAGAGGGACGAGACAGGGCTGCCCCCTTCCCCCTTGATTTTCGCTCTGGCAATGGAACCATTGGCCATTGCAATTAGGAATAACAACAATATAGTTGGTATTAAAACTTGCGAAGTAGAGCATAAACTGCTCTTGTATGCAGATGACATTCTGCTGTTGTTGGCGAACCCTGGCACAGCTGTGCCACATGTCCTGGCAGTAGTGGATTCCTTCTTGCGGGTGTCTGGCTATAAAAATAAACTGGACAAAGTCTGAAGCAATGCCTTTGTCTAGATTTTGTCCACCAAGTGTCAGAGGGAACTGGCAATTTAAATGGCTTACTTCAGGATTAATGTATTTAGGGATCAAGCTCACTCCCTGTTTGGATAACATCATGACTGTAAATCTCTTCCCCCTTGTTCAGAAGATAGAGAGCACTTTACAAAATTGGTCGAAATTAGGGCTATCATGGTTGGGAAAAATCAACATGCTGAAAATGATAATAGTCCCACAAATGAATTATATTACTTATACGTTACCACTGAGTTTCCCCCCTCCTTTACTAACAAGGTATAATAAAGTGGTAAATCATTTTCTGTGGGGTGGCAAAAACCCTTTTAATCGTACAAAGGTTTATGCAGCTATAGAGAATGGAGGCCTTGGTCTCCCTAGAGTAGAATGGTATCACTATGTATTCTGTTTACAACAGCTGTCAAAGTTATATATGGGGATAGAACAAGCCCCTGGGTGGGTACAAATTGAGAGAGAACTTACAAAACCCTATCCAGTCCTTGCCTTTATTACACAGACAAGTGGTGGAATTCCATATAGAAACCCGGTGTTGGCTTTTGCACAGGAAACATGGAAGACCTCCCACCAGATTACAGGACCAAATCCCTCCTTCACAAAGAAAACATCCATATGGCACAATAAATTACTGAAAATAAACAAGAAAACATTTCACTGGGCTGAGTGGATAGAGGCAGGTATTTTTTATATTGAGAATATACATATAGTGTATTTGAAGAAGACCACCTTGTGTCACCTTTGAGCAGTTGAAGAGCAAATATAAAGTCCCTAAAAAGACTTTTGGAAATATCTTCAATTAAGCAGCTGTATTATGACAATTAATAGGAAGGTACCTCTGATCTCAAAAACAGGAAGTGCTGCAAACAAAATGGCTCCCAAAGGGGGGGGGGGCATCTTTGTTTTACTCTATATTGAGGTGGTCACAACCACCCAAAACTTGATGGCCTTAAGATAAGAGACAGATTTTGTGGGGGAGTTGTCAGAGGAAGTATGGCAGGAGGTCATTGGTTTGAGGTTTAAGACATTGAGAGAAATGCAGACACACCTGATTAACTATAAGATCATTATTATTACATATGCTCTACAAATGTACAATGGTGCAAAGCCTTTGGTCTAATGTTATCACCTTTGTCAATACTGTGGTTGGTTCATCATTGGTGCAGAGTGCTGCACTCTGATTATTAGGTATAAAACCCAAGGAGGCTGGTCTGAATACCCATCAGTCTTTATGGTGCAGAATAACCCTCACAACTGGGTGTAGGATAGTGCTTTGGCACTGGAAAACTAAGGGGGTTATCCCTCTCAGGGAGTGGTCGGAGGAAATGACCAAAACAGCTTCTTATGAAGACCTGTGCTATAAGCGGAACTGCAGACAGGGTATTTATGAAAATCTGGGGCCCCTATATTAATATGATAGAATCTGAATGAACTGTGTTATACATGTGATGATGCTCTGCTTTTGTGCTGTCCTCCTGCGTATGGTGAATTTTTTCTTAACTTGATCTCTTTTTTTGTGTCGTTTTTGTCTATTTATATGTTTCGTCCTTTTTTTTCTTATGTTCCTTGGGTGAAATGGAGTTGTAAGAAAATACAATAAAAAGTGAATTACAAAAAAACAAACTGCCTTCCTCCTGCTTGGGATAAGGGTGCATCTGTCTGCAGGGGTTACTTTCCTCACCCCCCTCGGGCACCCTGTAATTCAGCAGGCACCTGCAAGTTGCTTGGATGACATCAACAAAGTAGCACCTTTCCTCCAATGAGTGCCCACTCTGCTGTGGTGCACTGTACAAAAACAGCTATTGGCTGCAGGCAGGTGTATCAAAGGATACACCCATGTGGTCTAAACAGTAATATAACTTTGAGGGGGACATCGTGTCACTTTCCTCAAAACAAAAACAAAAAAACTTGGGCTTCCTTTACCTATAGGAACAAAAAAGTCCTGGCAAATCCACTCTTAGTTCTTGTTTCTTTACACCTGAAATGAGACACTTCAGTCCTTGTTGTTCACAAGGATTGTATTCCCTGACCTAACAGTACAATGAAATGAATAAGATTCTCACTCTGATAGACAGAACTCAAAAACACTGACCTCCATATAGATAGGGAGAGACATTGACCTCCACATAGAGAGAGAGAGAGACACTGACCTCCACATCAATAGGGAAGAATCAGCAGAGAGACTGACCTCCACACAGACAGGAGTCAGGAAGGAGACTGACCTCCACACAGATAGGGAAGAACTAGGAGAGAGACTGGCCTCCACACAGACAGGAGTCAGGAGAGAGACTGACCTCGACATAGACACGATTATCTGCCATGATGACGCAGGGCCCCATCTCTCTCTGCTCGAACGCCTCTGTCACAAATAGCTGCAAGGAGAAGAGTGGGGCAACCGAACGTCCCAGATCCATATCCTGCCCCTTCTGCTCTCCCCACAGAAGAGAGGATGTGTCCTGGGGTGCACTGGGAGGGGTGGGAACCACAGCTAAACAGCTGAACTGTAGAGGGGTAAAACAAACACTGACTGACCACCTCACACACCCATTACATTACATTACATGCATGTAGCAGATGCTCTTATCCAGAGAGACTTCCAGCACAACAGAACATAATTGAATCCATTAAAATCCATTTTAACAAGCAACAGTGTCAGACCAGGCTAACAACACTCCCTGTTGTCTGGATGAACTTAGCAGACTCTCTTATTTGTTAGTGTTTGTGTATGTGAGGTGCTCAGTGAATGTGTGTGTGTATGGTACCCAGTCACCACACAAACACTGTTAACACACAAACACTGAATAGAGCACTTCACATACACAAACACTCACTGACCACGCGCACACACACCAACACTGTCCGAGAACCTCACACACACTATCACTACTCACCTCACAAACACTGACTGAGCACCAGATGCACAAACACAGAGTGACCACTACTCACACACAAACTTCGACTGTCCTCTTCACACACACAAACACTGACTGGACACCATGCACACAAACATTCAACGAGCACCTCACATAAACAAACACTAAGAGACCACCACACACAAACATTGACTGACCACCTCACACACAAACACTGATTGAGCACCACACACACAAACAATGAATGAGCACCACACAGACTGACCACCTCATACTCACAAACACTGACTGAGCACCACACACACGCAGACTGACCACCTCACACACAAACATTAACTGAACATCTCACACAAAAACCCTGACTGACCACCACATACAAATACACTATATGGACAAAAGTATTTGGCCACACCTGTTTTTCAGGGTTTGGGCTAGGCCCCTTATCTCCAGTGAAGGGCAAACTTAATGCTTCAGCATACCAAAACATTTTGGACAATGCTATGCTTCCAACTTTGTGGCAACAGTTTGGAGAAGGCCCTTTTCTATTCCAACATGACTGTGCCCCAGTGCACAAAGCAAGGACTATAAAGACATGGTTTGATGAGTTCGGTGTGGAAGAACATGACTGGCCCGCACAGAGCCCTGACCTCAACCCCATCGAGCACCTTTGGGATGAACTGGAACGGAGACTGCGAGCCAGGCCTTCTCGTCCAACATCAGTGCCTGACCTCATAAACGCTCTACAGAATGAATGGGCGCAAATTCCCACAGAAACACTCCAAAATCTTGTGGAATGCCTTCCAAGAAGAGCGGAAGCTGTTATAGCTGCAAAAGGGGGACCAACTCCATATTAAAGTATATGTATTTGAATACAATATCATTACAATGTAATGGTCAGGCATCCGAATACTTTTGTCCATAGTGTACGCGTCCAAGCCAGTGACTGAGTAAGGCCAGTAATACACTGTATGATTTTATAAGGATTTTGCTATGGTTCACACCAACCATTTTTCAAGACTGCAGTGAAACCTTGAGGTGAGGATCGGGCCACTTACCTTGCACAGCAAAGTCAGCAACATCCAATTAACTGACACTATGTCCTCTCACATGGACTACAACACCCTAATGAAATGCACTGAGATTACCCAATAGAAACTTGACATACTCAAAACAGCCAATGGTGAAGAGGGTGGTGGTTGCTGCAGCACAATCCAATTGGACTCAGGAAAGGGAGGAAATACTAGCAGAACTGTGGCAGGAGCATAGATGTCTCCCTGATATATCTCCCTAATATCTATTGTGACAGTTATCACAACTGAGGAAAAGTTGTCAGCAGCCTGGCAGGTACATACATAATAGCAACCTAGCTAAAAGCTAACAATCAGAATGCCATTTATAGCCAGATAGGCAGGAAGATAGGATGATAGCATACAAGTCTTTCCATCAGCATGCATGCATGAGTGTGTGAGGGACAGTATGGTAGTGATTTAGTCTACTTTTATTGTTCACTCTACTATGACTATTAGCTATGAGTCAGTAAACACATGACCTAGCTACCCTATGACTGCACTGTTTTTTACTTTCTAGGCCACCATACAACAACTATTCACACCTATCATCCTAAACCTGTAAAGTAACAATTCAAGCTTTCCTGCTTTGGCTTCTTGGTGCAAAATAATTTCACAACTATACAGGCACATCCAGCACTCAAGCAAACAGTGTGCCAGGTCATTTCTGTTTGTGAGTACAAAAGCAAAGAGCAGGTAGAGCTAATAAAGCACTGCCATCACAAACAGGGCAGCTAATCGAGTGCCGATGGGTGCAGGCTGAGGAAGTCGCCATCATCTCACATGGATGAGCTGTGGGATCTGCTGGTCTGCTGGCTCTTCCCAGGTCCCATTCCACATGCCAACCGGGGCCTTGCTGCTCCATAGCAAAACCTGCCCGGAATGATGATGGGATTTATTGTAGTCTTGATTAAAGATGGCAACAGAAGCATGCTGTTTTGTTCAGTCTAGTATCATACTGATCTCTGACTTCTTTCTCTCTCTACATTTTTAAATTCAATGAGTTTCATTGTTATGACATATATGTATTTATGTTGTCACAGAAGATGCTCAACTGTGATATATGTGCACTCACAGTAAAATAATCATAATATGTACTAGGATTTACTCCACAAATTGCCAGCAGAATGACATATCACTATATCTTCTATAACGGAAGATCTGTGGCCAAATATTCATATAATCAATCATGTGTTTCTTTTTTCTAAACATTTCTATTGTTTAAAACTATTTTTCTGAAATTTAAGGAAAAGAATTATTATGGAAATGTTTTAGAAAAACAGTAAAGGACACGCCCTCTTCCATATAATCAATGAAACACTTTTCAGATTGAAGATAAATAACTTTCAGAACTCTGGGATCGATCTGTGTTATGTTTCACATTTGTGTTGCTGTTTGATGTTGATTTAATTGACTATCTAAGCCTATAAATTTTGATTTAATTGACTATCTAAGCCTATAAATTTTGTTTTATTTCCTTGTGTCCTGTCTATTTTTCTCTGGAGAGTGTCTGAGTTGATCTGCTCTGGATACGGTAACCCCTGTCATTCATTCCACTCCCATAGGTATGGGAACACCAGGACACAACAATGTCACCTGCTCTGAAACTGTGAGGCATTATGACCTTGGCATCCTTTAACTGTGTTTTCACTGTCACGGGTGTAAGTGCCAGCTCATGTACACCAATGGCCCAGATGGATGCTTGTCCCCCTGCTCCACCAAACACTTCTGACAGTTGGTGTTGTCTCTGTTCTGTAATCAGAGTCCACGTTTGATGCCTTGGGGTAGGCAGGGAATGACTGAAACAGGCAGCCCTAATTTGTTTTTTCTTGACCGTGCCTCGCAATGTTCACGAGGCTGTGTCAAACTGGCTGCTGCTGCTCGGCCTCAGGGGCCCCCAACCCATCCCAGATGACTTCAAAGCTTTCAGGGATGTATGCTGGTGCCATTTAACCCTGTTGAACCTACATTCACGCAGACAACGGCACATATATCTGGGCACGCATGCAACAGTGGCTGATGCACAGCCCTTCACTCATGCACCCTCCCTCACCGAGTTTCTGTACCGCACCCCTCTGGGCTCTGCCTCCATTACCGCATCTGTCCCACAGGAAATGACTGGAAACACCAAGAGGAAGTGGCTGCCATTGAAGTGTGCCTTGCACCGAGGATCACGCAAAGTCACAGCAGAAACTGGGGGAGACAGGGACTGACAGAGGGAGTCAAATTAGAGCAACAAAACAAAATGAAATCACATACAGTATTAACTTTTACTGTTTTATTGTTGCTATTTTAATTACTGCCATTTCCTTATTTCCTTTTGAATAGATGCAGATAAGTGTGGTTTGTACATACCCGCATGTTTACTGTAGGTATGTTTTTGTTTGCTCTAGAAATTTGCTTAGAAATTCATCATTATTGTTCATTATTGATTTTGTCATGCCAGTGAAGTGAACTGGACTGCACTGGATAGAGAGAGGGGGGGGGGGGGGTGGAGTGAGAGAGGGAGGGAGAGAGGGAGTGAGACAGCATGAGAGGGAGAGCAGGAGAGGGGAAAGAAGCAGGGGAAGAGAGGAAGAAGGAGAACCTATCTACATCTACAGCTTTTGCAACACAAGATAGCTTCTCATGGAACTAATGCATTTTAAAATTTTTATTTGATTTTGAACTTGGGAAAAGGAGAGAGGGAGAAGGTTGTAGAACAACAGAGTGTGGAGAAAAGGAAAGAAGGGAATATTCTGGAATCATTTATAAGATCGATCACATCAGATAAGCTGGATCATATCAGAAGAATGGAACAAAATCCAAACCGCAAAACACAGGATAGCAAACAGAAGCAGGACACAGGAGCACTCCTACCACCCCACAAATTGCCACCACTGCAACCTGCTCCAGACAATTACAACCACAGGACAGGGAAACATGAAGCAGCCATAGAACACTGGAGTACTGGATGACCTGTAAGCTTGGCTCACACTGCACTGCAGGGCCTGTAACTCAGGCTCGCGCTGCACTGCAAGGCCTGTAATTTGGCCTTGGACTGAGCCTGGGTTCTGACCTGCAGGACTCCTTGGTCCATGGCCAAACTGAACTGCCCATCTATGCACTGCACAGAGACTGCCTCCTCTGTCTCGTTGCCCCCCTGGGTCAACCATGCCCTCAGCTGACGCCCCTCGCCTGAGCGGGGTGTCCCCCGGGGCCACACAGCCAAGGACTGCAGAGAGAGAACCCAGTCTACAGAGAGAGAGAGAGAGAGAATTGTAGAAGCATTGTGACTTTTGGAATATTTTTCTAAACACTTACGTCAATTAATGCTGTTGTATATCTAAAAATATACTCACAGCTAGATGGTGTTTTTAGGGCAAAGCCTGCAGCAGAGATTTTATATACAGTATATGTCTTATTTATATACTGCCTAGGTAATATAACGGCACTTCATTGTCCCAATGACTGTATTTGATATATCGTCGCTGTTGGACGGAAACCTTGTATGTCCAAACCCTGTGTTTTCAAAATAAGTGAACAACCGCATCGTCAAAGTTGGTGTTGTGTCTTTATATATGGTCAGATACTTGCAAGTGTCATTATATTATTAATATTTTACCAGAATCAAGCTCAAATGGAGTTACAAGGGTTTTTGACCAGCAAATGTCGAGATACGTGTTTTGTCCGTCATTGATTATCATTAGAACAGCTGTATCTGAGGCAGTTAAGTGCATCACATTACGTTATCATCAACTTACAGGTTACAAAGTTTATTGTAGCTATGTGTGTGCTCAGTTTTTCCTGTCATTCAAAATTTGATAAATAGGTACACTGCATTGTTTTAACTGAGTTTGCAACCTAGGGCTAATTTGAAAGCATTTTATTGAGCTGTTTGCCTCAAACAAAATCGCCTCATCACTGTTCACCTTCATTCAAGATGGAGGCGGGGTGGAGCTATGAGGTTTTGCCAACAGTTTGAGAATCCAATGGAATTACGAGATTTAGTCACAAGCTCTTTTTAATACTTTTCTGTCAGGACTGCAGCTCCTTAGCCGGGTTTGTTTTTGTTTTTGTTTTCCCTGTCCATGTGCTTTTGTTTTTCCCTGTGTTCCAGCCCTGCCCTGCTCTCCTTGAGTAATCCTTGAGTACTCCTTGATGTACTTGTAATTGATGTACTCCTGCTTGAATTTTGGAAGAGCTCCAGAAGGATGGCATTTCTTTCTCCATCTCCATAAACACACAAAATACATTTCTGACACCCCAAACTATTTTTTTCTTCCCCATAAGACATTTACTCTTCTTTTCAAAGTTTTCTGATAATAATTACAAAGTCCCTTCTCCATTTTGCCATTTCTACCCCAAGCATATAGACAGTCCATTATGTTTTATGACACCTATAGATGTGTGACTATAACATATATATGTTATACCATATATAAATGTTATACACATGTGAGAGTGATTAACATACCTCCTCTATTTAAAGGAATAATATACCAGAGAACAAATACACAGGGGTAAGAAACACATGCATGTCCTGAAATCAAAATGTCATTACTGACAGAAGGTAGTGGATTTAATTTTTTTTTTGTAATTTAAGTTTTTATTGGACAAGCAGAGTACATACATCATAATTTTACTTCACAAACATTCATCCATAAGCGCTTCCATATATTTTAGTACCTGTAAAAGAAAAGGAAAACAACAAAAAACACAACATAACAGGGAGATAAATTGGGCGTGTCCTATTCAAATAGAATCAATAAGTGTTCTATAGAAATATGGCATTTCAGCAATCAATAGTAAAAAGAGACCAAGGTTCAATAGAATCTGCAAACTCGATTCAATTAGCCCAATACTTACAAAACCTCTCCTTTTGTAATCTCAAAGAAAATGTAATTCTCTCCATAACAAAATTATCTTTTGCTATCTCTAGGAAATCTTGTATAGTAGGTGACATAGACTGCAACCACTTTCTTGTTACACTTGCACTTTTCACTTGCAGTCAAAATTATTTTAAACATATATTTATCTCTTGTTTTCACCATATTCCTAGGTATATTCCCCAGATAAAGAACATCAAATCTACAAGGGACCTGAAGTGCTAGTATTCCCTCTAAGGCCTTGTGTATTTCTTGCCAAAAGTATTGAATTACAGAGCAACCCCAAAAGACATGGTAGTGATTGGCATTTGTTTCGCCACATTTTCTCCTGAGCCACTCGAGAAATGTTTCTTCTGGGCTGGTTTAATAAAGAATCTTCTTTAATAAAGTTCTTCCAGCAAAACTCGCTCCAGATATTAGATAAGGTTGATTCCCATTGAATGGTGCAGATATTTTTTAGACTGCCCCCAATCAAAGATTTTCCTAGTCAACTTGTTGCACGTTTATGACATTAATTTAATTATTTAAAAATGGGCTAAGCGAGAAAATTTACCTTCCCCACTCCCCACGAACACTTGGATAAGCCTAATAGCGCATATGACAGTATATTTATTTAGCTGCATATAGCCTTTGAAATTGGCTAATGTTAATTAGGCCATCAATTATTTAGCATAATGGAATAACCCTTTCATGCATACAGTCACACCAGTGTGATTAGCCGTTTAGCGCGTATGCTAAAACCGGTGCGATTAGAACACTAGATTGGAAAAATTCTAGTTTTGAGGAAACAGTGATTTAACGTTAAAAATATAGCAACTGCTAACTTAAAAATATGAGTGGCTTAATAACACTAATGAAAACATAATGAACCATGTGCTACATTGCATAAAAATAAGTTACGTGCGAAAGAAGTAATAACATTAGGCTACTTAGGGGAGAGCCAGGATGAAAGTAACTTTTCAGATAAACGTCATTTTAAAAGATAACGTTACAGACAGAAACTAATTTTCGTTGTGATCAACTCACGTGTGTGTTCTATCAATTCCAGGTGATATTTTGTACACATGTGGAATGACTTCGGTATAATAATATAAGAAGTATCGTTGTTACTGTAGAGGGATGAAAGAAACAACTGTCACAATCGTCGCGACAATGACTCCTGACAGTTAAACCTGACCTGCTTCAAAACTGAGAAACTCTGACATGGCAATCTTCAGGATGTGTTAAAGTACTAATTAATCTGTCAAATGATCATGACTATGACACATGAAACAATAGACACAACTTGTCATTCAAAAAAAAATTACCGCTTGAGTGAATTTACTTTCCGTGATCGAAAACAGTTTCTCGGGTATAACTCCGCGAAAGTATGATGTATCCACATGATTTTTCGGGGTTCTGGTAAATGTTGCATGCTGTACATGCTGACGCAGTCAGGCCTATCAGACTTGTATGGGCTCGGAGAAAATCGCCGAATTACTTTCGTCCCATGTTACTTTTGTACCGGCTCTCCCCTACATGTTTCAGATGATGAAGTCATGTTTGAGGGCGACGAATGATAGGTGAATCTTTGCATGCAAAGTTTGCGGGTCACCTTCTTGGGGTCGTCCTTTACACACAGGAAATGATCCCACACTTTGGATGATTTCCTGCCCAATACAGTCTAATAACACTTTGGATGATTTCCTGCCCAACACAGTCTAATAACTTTTTAACGACAAGGTGCAGTTCCCGAATGGAGTTTGGGTTTTTTTTTTCTGCAACTAACCAACCAATGAAAACTTGGTCGATTAAGACTCTTCTCATTGACTAACTAATAGTTTGGCCAACTATTAGGGGGCAGCCCTAATATTTTCCCATACCTCCTCAAACATTGTTAGTTTACTTTCCCGTTCCCATTTTTTTATATATACAATGAGGACTGTTTTGTGGGCCAAAAAAGCATTGTAGAATTTAGAAACAATCTTGGTTCAAAATTCAAATTCAAAATTTTCTTAAGGTTTGGAAATATTGTAGTTTGCCATTGGTCATCATAGCGCAATAGGCAGAAAGCCCTGTGTTAGCCCATAATTTAAATCTGTTATCTAAAGTATTAGGGATAAACTCTGTATCAAAAGAGCACCATCTTAGAATCTTTACAAGGCTCTTTAAGATATAGGTTTTAATGACATCATCTTCAGGGGTAGGCCAATCCATGGGTTATCTCTATCTGAGAGGTGAAATCTTAATTTTTTATCAGCTATCATTGCTTGGATTGGGACACCCTCTGACAGTGAACTTTCAATGTCCTTCCAATGTGCTGAGTAACTGGGATTACACCAGCATATGAGTGCTTTTAACTGAGCGGCAGCATAAAAATCTTTTAGATAGGGCAGGGCCATTCCTCCCTTATTTTTCCCCAATTGGAGTGTTTTATACCGTATTCTCTGTTTTTTTACCTTGCCACAGATATCCAGAAATGATTTTGTCCTATTCAAGAAATTGCTTTTCAGGGCTTTCTACTGGAAGTGTCTAAAAGAGAAACAGGAGTCTAGGTAATATACTCATTTTCACTGATGCTACTCATCATTTTGGTCCATAGTGACCGAGGGAATATTAATAGACTGTAAGAAGGAATCAATTTTACAGTCACTCTGATCTTGTGGCCTAGAATATAAATGTTTGTAGTAGGATTCAAATTTACTTTTAATTTCAGGTATTTTACAGTGGATTACTTTAGTTACAGGATCCCATATTTTGTATACAGTTGAATCTGCTTCCTGTTTCTGTAATTTTCTTGCTAATAATTTCATTGATTTGCTTCCAGCTACATAATATTTCTGTTTCAGGAACATAAGCTTCTTTTGTATTTCTTGGGTGTATAGGTTATCAATCTCATTGTTCAGTTTTTTAATTTCTTGACTAACCTTTCGTCTGCCCTTCTGATTATGTTGCTCTTGTAGTTCTTTTAACTGGGACTGCAATAAATTGAGCTTCTGTTGCCTTATTTTTTCTGTAAAGAAGAAACTGCAATCTTCCCCCTCCACACTGCTTTTCCTGCGTTCCAAAGTACAGGCGGAGACACCTTGCCATTATCATTCTGTTCCATGTACATCTCAATCTCTGTCTTAATGTTCTCCTTAATTTGGGGGTTATTGAGTAAATTCAAGTTAAATCTTCAAAAAGTAGATTTCGGTCTGTTACTTAAACAAAGGGAAATAAATGTTGGGGCATGGTCTGAAATATCTATGGTTCCGATACCACAATCAGTTATTCTGTACCTATCTCTTTTAAGAATTAAAAAAATCTATTCTGGAGTAAACTGCATGTGGGTGGGAGTAATGGGTGTTGTCCCGGTCTGTGGGAAAAAAGTCTCTCCATACATCTATAATCCCAGTATCCTGCATCTAATAATTAATTTGTTTAACTAAGTACAGTGGGTATTGGTTGTGCGGTTTTGAGGTTAAGACGTTATATTCAGATCCCCTCCACAGATAAGTATGCCCTGGGTTTAAAGTGCCGTCAAATTAAAGATTAAAAAAAAAAAAACTGCAACCACCTTCAGGTGGTCCCTTCTATTTTACCCCTTATCAAAATGAATCTCCCTTCTTTATCTTTGATTGCTGACATATATTCATAGTTTACATTTCTAGAAATTAAAATGGCCACTCCCCGTCTATGGCCTGATTTATGCAACAGAAAGAAAACATTTTTAAAACCTAACCTGTTCAATTCAACATGTTCTACATCGGAGAGATGAGTTTCCTGTAAAAACGCTATATGGGCTTTATCTCTTTTCAATTTAGTAAGAATTTTAGTTCGTTTGACAGGATTGAGAACTCCGTTTACGTTAAAAGATATTACTTTGAATTGGCCTGGTCTACTCCCTTACAACAAAACCCGTGACATCTATTGTTGATTCACACCTCAAACAAATTATTTTGATAAAAAAAAAAAAAATCTCGATATCTCCCATGTTGCTTTACAGAACTGCAACTTGTAGCATTTATATGAACAAAGAAAGCTTTGTTTGGTTACAAATGTAATAACTTATGCATTTTACATACTGTATGTTAAACATGATGATTATAATATAATACTATTATATGTTGTATGTTATATTATTATAAATTATGCTTTATATTTCTATCGGGATTATATTGTTCATTGCTCGTGAACATAAACGTATTATGTATTAAATATGAATTTTGCATTTGGAAACATTTTTAAACATTATAAACATTATTTATACAGCAAATGAGTTCAATATACTATTCCACACACTAACCAGATACTGCCACAAGATCAGCCAGGATGAGACTGAAGGCAAGAAGGAGCTAGGTGTAGCTGTTGGTTACATCAGGAACAGACAAATATTTTCCCCAGATTTGGAAAGGGAGCTGGTCAAGTATTTGTCCAATCCAGCCAACATTTATTATGGCCTATCAACCAGGGAGGTTGAAAAAGATAGCCTTTCAGCTTGCTGTGGCACATAACATCAAGGTGCCTGAGGCCTGGTCAGAGCTGCAGCAAGCCAGCTGTGATTGGTTTACTGCCTTTTTGAAGAGGCACCCTTCCCTTTCCATCAGGAAGCCAGAGGCCACAAACCTTGCTCTTGCAACAAGCTTCAATAAAGAAAATGTTACAGCCTTCTTCAACAACCTAGAAACAGTCATGCATAGGCACAGGTTTCCTCCGGGTGACATCTGGAACATGTATGAGACAGGTATCAGTACAGTCCACAGACCAAACAAGGTCATTGCCAGGCGAGGGTTTAAGGAAATTGGGTCAATGACCTCTGCAGAGGGAGGGACACGCGTGACCCTTGCCTGCACAGTTTCAGCCACAGGGAGCGGCCCTCCTCAGTATTTTGTCTTCCCCAGGGTAAATTTCAGGATCCACTTCATTCTGAACGGACCTACGGGTTGCAAAGGAGGAGCAAACCCGTCAAGATGGATGAAGGAAGAACACTTCCTCGAATTCCTGAAGCATTTTGTGGCGAGCATGTTGGGGCTGGTTGGCACAAGTGCACAACTTGACTTTTATCATGAATAAAATCATTTTAGGAATCATTTGTGAACATTAAATGTATCTGCTTTTTAGCTGAGATATTAATCTTTCAGTTGGTACTGGTTAGACTATTTTAACATATGGCATGCCTGAGAAATATGACAAGAGACTGAGACTGAAAAGTGTGTCAACCAACCCCAGTCTCCCCTACGCCTCCCCATCTTGCTCCCAAAAAAGTAGTGGAGGGTCCTCAGAAAGTAACATTACTTGCAAATCGGCCTGTGTACTTGGCGACGAATGGATTTTCATTTTGAAATGAGAAAACCAAAATCGACTACCATTTAGAAATAGGGAAAGAAAAAACAGAAAATGGGAAAATGGAAAATGAAAAAACAACCTGTGTACCTTCTTTTTCTTTCAATTCTCTTTAATTGATTGAAAAACATAAATCCAGAATTGCCTTGTTTTTTATTTTACGTTTACCATTGACCTCAGACAACACAAAATTAAGCAATTTTCCCATTTCAAATGATGTTTTAAAGAGAAATATGAAGAATTAGGATAAGGTTCAAATTTTGATTTGGACCGTTACATTTCCCGATTTTCATTTATCACACTCGTACCCTGTGTGAAATGACTTTAGTGGAGCTACTTCAGAGTACTTTAGAGTACTTCCGGGTGGGCTGGGCGATATGGCAAAAAAATATGATCATGATATTTTTTTCCATATTGATCAATATCGATATTTTTATCAGGATATATATTTTGATAATGCTGCCAGTTATCCTGATAATGACTGAAGCCTGGAGAAACCAGAGGGTTCATTAGTTAAACTTTAGAATACACTTTATTAACAAAAATAGAATAACGTAACGTAAACATTTGACTGTGCCAAAATGCTTTAACGTGAGTTCACTTTTACCGTCGCTTTCGTACCCCTTGCCAGTTCCACTCATTTTTTCCCTTGTTTCCAGAGCTTTCTTCACTGCCGGTAGCTCAAACAATATGCTTTGTGGTAGGAAATGGGCGTGTACTTTGACGTGCAAGCCAAAAACTGCAGCCTGACTGGCTGTTGTCGCATTTATTTCTTCTGTGTGATAGGCTGTTAGTCTAGATCTATCCATATTGAGTAAAAATGTCCAAAGCTTACCATCGTTATCAACATAATGAAATTTTATCGCGATCCCATTTTGAGATCGTTTTATTGCCCAGCCCTACTTCCAGGTCACGATTTTTGGGTAGAATTCAAGATAAGAGCCCTCTGTAAATTTTAAAATTTGATCATTAATCCTCTACCGCACCAACATAGTGATTTCGTTCAGGTCCTTGCCACTGTGTTTTCACGAAAATGTTGTTTTTTCCTGCAAAGATAATACCTTAGACCAGAGGTTTTCAACCTTTTTGGGGCTAAGGCACATCCAAGGTCAAACCAGAATGTCAAGGCACACCAACTTTTTAAGGTTGGTTATTGATAATGAAGAATGTCACACACGTTATGATAGGTTATAATGTCCTTAGCGAGATTTGACCCATATTGCACTACAGCAGACTGTCAAATAATTATCAAACAGATGGTTAAATCAGACAGGCAATTGTATATTATATTTAAAATGCATTGAAGCGGAGCAAGAACTTGTCCGACAAAGTACGGCATCATGAACAACAACATACTAAAATAAATAAAATAAAACATTACTCCATTAACCCTTTCGCATGTACGGTCACACCGGTGTGATTTGCCGTTTAGCGCGTATGCAAATTTTTGCTTTGAGGAAACAGCGATTTAACGTTAAAAAATATAGCAAATGCTAATTGAAAACTATGAGAAGCTTAATAATGCTAATGAAAACATAACAAAACCATGCAACATAACACAGGCGCTAAATAGCATAAATAGCATAAAATAAGTTACATGCGAAAGGGTTAATCGCACTATATAAAACATCAGTCTTTTCACAGAGTATAAGTGCACACACATACACACACTCTCACACACACACAAAATGCCATCTCTTCTTGCTAGTATTTGAAATGTAGCCTAAATGTCAGTAGAAAAGAAGTATCAGCCATTTCACTGGGAAAAAATTGGAAACATCACTTCTAATAAATGTAGATGACATATACATCACTAAAAAAAAGTTTTCATGTAATAGGTTTTTGGTAAATCAATCAAATGTCTGTGTTGCATTGCTGCAATACTGTGCAAAACTGGGATTACAATACTGCATTAGTTTAGCTCCATTGTCCATTCTTATCCAGAAAGGGCCATTGTGGATGCAGGCTTTTGGTCCAACCAAGATGAAACACACCTGAATCAACTAATGAAGTCTGACTGAAAGCTAGCGTTAGTTTGATTCATTGCATTGCGTGTGTTTCTCCTTGGCTGCACCCACACTGTCCCTGCACCCACACAAGATTGGACACCGATGGTTTAGCTAGACCAGGTGTCGGCAACCCGCGGCTCTTTAGCCCCTCTCTCGTGGCTCCGTAGCTTTGTCAAAAAAATATGGAAATGAATAACATTTTTTTACATTTTGCTATCATTGTTGTTAGGCCTAAAGTCATCCTTATATTATCCAATGTTCAAAATTTATTGCATGATATTCGTTTCGAGAACGATAAAATAACACATGAACACACGAACAGACACTACGGTAAATAAAGAAGAACAACCATATGCTTTTGGTGTTTCCTGAAGTCTCGCACAATAGACCAATAGCCTACTTCCGTGTCGTCACACAGGGGGCTGGTGGCAGAAAGTGGCTTTGGCTCCCGTAGACTTACATGCAAAATTCATGACTTTCTCAATGTTATTTAATAATTTTACCATGTTTATATAATGTCGGTATAATTTTTTTTTTTTTGCATTGTAGCAGTCACATACTGGTAGCTGACTGTAGGCCTAACACTGGCGTCACTTAATCTGGCCAATTTCCTGATAGCTAGCTATGCATCCTAGTGGTAGCTCTCTCACTAGCTATGTAAGTGTTGTAGAATACCCCCTGGTTTCCCAGTTCCCAGGATGTTTTGTTCACAAGAAGGGAAAATGCACAGGAAATCAACATGTGCATCTATATAAATCACATTAGAAAGGCATGATCTGCGGCTGCTAGCAGGGAAGAAGCAGCAGCCTACTATACATTTTCATGATTGATTCAATGGAATGACTGATACTGTATCTCATGGACCTGGTGCCTTTGATCTATGGCTTTGACAAGTGTTTCTGGTATTCTGTCGATTTGTCCTAGGCTACTTTATCGAAATGCCCTACCGTAGCGTAGATTGATAGGGTAGCAGAGATCGATAGATACGAACTATCGGGAAATACTACTGCAAGTAGGTTGTGCTACCTTAAAAGCCAAAAAAGGTCGGTAATTCTTTTTTTACCTTATCATAAAATGGTTCTAAGCTAATTACATTATTTTTTCATTACTGCTGTCAAGTAAATTTTAATAATAGGCATAGCCTACTTACAATTTATCCATCACAAAAACTGTATGTATTGTGACAGTCTAGTTTACATGCTGACATGTAAATTTGTAGTCTATTTTGTCCATCAACACACTCTGATCAATACCAACATAAAACTTTAAGTAGCTTATTTTGATAGTCTAAACCTTATCAGAAAATGCTACCAACATAAACCTAAAGGTAGCGCATTTCGATAGTGTCATTAATAAGTAGACAAGGAGTTCCTTTAAAATCAAATCAATTTTATTCATCAATTTAGCATACAATATTTTGTTATTAGAGAATCAACAATCACAAGGCAATAACACATAAAAAAATTAATAAAATTACTATAAAAATAATTCTCACAGTAAGAGTGTTTGGGGGATTTGTGTACATGCAATACTAACCTTCTGACAAGTAGCCTTCCGCCAAGTAGGATGAATCAATGGGTTTCCCGTTAAACCCAAGGAACATGATGTAAGTGTGATGTGCGCATGCACAATAACTGTTGGTAGGACCGCTTGATAGGTAGGACAAATCGACAGGACACCAGTTCACACAAAATTAAGACACTTCTACATCTAAAATGCTCATTTTAAATTTTGGATTTATGGGTCTTCATTTCAATTGTTTGCAAAACCAAAATTAAAAATAAGAAAACCTACTGAAATCATTGTTTCAGGGCGACATTTTACAAAAAGGACTCTGTACAAGGCAATTCTGGATTTTTGTTTTACCATCAATTACTGTCAAACATTGTGTAATGGCAACTGTCCAGCCTACAGAAGTGGACTTATATGCGTCTTGGGGTGTACAGATGAACTGATTGGATGTTCTTTTCTTAACTGGAGTCTTGGGAACAAAAATAGTCATTTATTTTATTAATGAATTGATTTAATTATTAATGCAATAATAAGCAACAGGCGGCTTTATAACAATATAATAGATATAGAAATCTACATTTTTGGAGAAACTCGCAAAAACTGAAATTCTAAATAATTTACACTTGATGTTGCCTATTCATAGATCGGAGCCTGCATGTCCCAGAGAAAGTTGTGGCTATTCAGAAGATTAATGTTTTGGTATAGAGCTGATTAGGTCCGCCCCCAGTAACTGAATTTAATTCTAATAAGCAACCAGTATCATGTTCAATTTCTCATGTTTATAACAAACCAAATTTCATGAAAATCGGTTCAGAATTAAGCGAGTTACAGTCAATTTTGTAGAGAAGTCTGCTTCTCTCAATACATATTGTATTTGTTTACTAGCGGATCTTGACCGCTCCAATGTGGCGACCACGCAGATGCATAGCGGCAACATATAGCAGCGGCCAATGAGGTAGTGTATCTACATTTCTATATCTATGATCCTGAATATGTGACCGTCAAGCTTGTACGAACAACTTCTGGGTCACAACAAAAAAATCAATGCAAAATTGAGAAAGAATTTCCATTTATATATTTATATATTCCATTTCCATTCATAAGCACATCAAAGAAAATCAGATAACGGATCATTTTTTTCATTTTCCGCTTTCTATTATCGAAACAAAAATTGGAAAATGGGTCATTTTCCGTTTTTTGTTTCCCTACTTCTAAATGGTAGCTCGTTTCCTGATTTTGTATTTCTCATTTCAAAATGAAAATCTGTTGGCTGCCAAGTACACGGACCCAAAACCAGTCTCTGTTTCCATTTCCCGACTTTTGAACCGAAATATTACACTTTATAGTTCGGGGAACTTTTCCTCATTTCTAACCAAAACAACATAAAGAACACTGACCTGAACTGATGTTCATTATTTCAGTCAGGTTTCATCTGAAAAAGGCAATCTTCTGAAGGACTGCAGTTTCTCCTTGTATGTTGATCTCGTGTGCTGTTTTCCATGTCCAGTCTTTCTGCTTACAATCTTCCAGGTCAGTCGCTGTATTCGTTCTGTCAGTGAACCAGGTGGGTTGATGAGAGTAACTGGCAAGTTTCTTGTGACCATATCCTTAGTCGCTTCCTCTGCAGAGTTATACATCTCCGTTCCGTCACTGTAGCTCACTCTGAGCTTTGCAGGGAAGAGACCTGAAGGGAATTTGGTTAGCTTTTAGAACGCACTTTACCTCTGTGTATTTTTTATGATCCCTGGCGCATAATTATGGTCAATGTTGATTCTTTTCCCTTGCCAGTTGAGGCCTTTTTTCGCCCACGTCAACCTCAGAATTTCTTGTTTTGTTTTGTAGCTCATGAACGACTATTTATCTGGGTCTCTCGGTATCCGTGGGTTTAGGGACTAAAGCTCAGTGTGCTTGTTCTATTTGGAGGTCAATAAAAGAGTCAAGTTCAAGTTGTGACTTCAGTAGCTCCTCCAGAAATGCCGTCATTGTAGTATTGTCCTCTGAGCCCTCCGGTACCCCAAAGATTCTAATGTTCTGGCGCTTGGACCGGTTCTTTTGGTCATTCAGCCTGCTACTTAGTCGCTCTGTCGCACTGTAGCTGTACCACCTCTGTGATTATGGCCCCCATGTTCTAAATCCGTGTTTCTGCCCCTTCAATGTGTCCTTCTGCTTCTTCAAGTCTCATGTTAGATTTATTTATTTCAGCCTTTATGTTGTTTAATTGCCTCTAGTTGTCTTGTCTAAACTTTCTAATTTCACTTGGAATAATTTCACTTGGAATATTTTTGAGGCTAGCTTTCCCTACGTCAATTGGACCTACGTCTTTGATACTAGTGCTAGTTTCTAGTGAGCTAGCATTACTATTTTTGTCTTCTGTAATCAGAAGAACTATCCACTATAGTCAGGTCATTTTGTGCTTTTCTTTTGTATTCCCCTTGTTTCCATCATTGCCCCATTTGCTACTCAGTTCAAAATTTAACCAGTTAAAAGACTATTGAATGTTTCGGGGCTATATTTCAAATCTTGTCGGGAGAGTGTGACGTTTATGCTGCCATTTGCTGGTCTGCTCAACCTGAAGTCATCAGATTTACTTTTTTGTTAAAATAATCTAAATTATTAAAATTTGAAAACAAGAAATTAAATACAAAATACAAAAATGTTAAACGAAAAACCTGTATTTAAGTGAAAGGGAAGGTCTTGGGACATACTCTAGATTTAAGGAGAATGTATTGGTCTTGGCGTGGGATATAGTCTAGATTTATGGAGAGTGTTGGCATGTTAGTAGTGTGGGTCATAGCCTGGCATGGGAGCAGGCAGTAGTAAGCCACATGCTATGAGTATATCAAACTGACAATATTTTCAGTTATGAATTGCATCATACACCACACTCACACACACTCACGCACGCAAACACATGTGCACACACTACTATACATCTGAATAGCTCACAAACACCCTCCAAAAGTACTTGAACACCTCAGAGATATGCAGCCAGAGAGGAGGATGATTACGAAGCTGGTAGCAGGGGGGAACAGACAGAACCAGTACAGAGGAAACACATTTGGAGAAATGGGACAAAGATACACAGACACACAAAAATAGGCGCACAAGCAGTCCTGACCTGTCCCTCCCCCAGCCAGCCTGATCACAAAGCGATTGGCTAGGTCTGCCTCTGTGTATGAGGTAACCTTTGGAAAGCCACTCCGATTGGCCCAGCCCACGAGGTCATGGGTTGTGAGGAGGTCAGGGGTGAGCATGCTGGTCAGAGACAGATCAGGTTCAGGAGGATAGAGGGGGGACACGGTATTGGATGACTGCAAGAGAGAGAAATTGAGGAAATGGGACATGACACATCATCACATGACTTCCGCAATCAGGAAAGATGTATGCTGCCTTTTAGCACAACCTACTTAGGTGCCCTTCAGGGCTTTCATAGAATACAGTATGTGTGAGCAGAGAGATACTCACATAGATGGATATCTGTCCCTGAAGACCTTCAGCTGTGACAGCCCAATTGACCGGAACTGCACTGGAAAGGATCAACACCAGCTTGTACCATCCAGCATGAGCCACTGGGGGCAGCACAGAGACAGGTACCTCCACCTGAAGAGAGCTGATACAGTAAATTGCAGTTCATTACATTTGCTTTAAAGACGTTCATACCCAGAGTTACATATATGCTAACCACATATAAAGATGGATATTTTGGTGAGGGAGGCCAGATTGAGTACTTTGTTTTAAGTTCAACTGCACTACCTACATCGGGAATCATACAGCCCCATACTGTAGTTCAATGGGAAATACAGAAGAGCTTTTCTGGTTTTTAATTTCTCCTTTTTCCTGAAAAAAAGTGAATCACTTCTCCTCCCACAGAGAACAATGATAAAGAGGCACAGACAGAGAGATATGGGACAGAGAATGAACGGAAAAAAGTCATAAAGAGAATGATAAACCACTATGAAAAGGTTGTGAACAGTGCCATAAATGGGTGTGAAGTTGTGTGCCAAAAAAGCTGGACCTGCGGTGGAAGAATGCAGCGCCTCACCCACAGATCCCCGATCCTGCAGACTGAAGCTTGATCACGTGCACTTCCAGGTCACTGCCATGACCCCAGGGGACACATCCACGCACTTCCTGTGGTTGCAGGTGAGTGATCAGGTAGTTGTGGGATAGGAAGAGGGACTGCAACCGGCACACGTTGGGCATTGTGGGATCTAAGGATGAGGGTAGGGGTGGGAGGGTGCAGGGTGGGGTAGAAATATTATACATTCTGTAAACAAAAACAAAAAACTTTGATATCCTATGTCCTCTCAAAACAAAAACACCAGACAGATGTTTTTGCAAACTGTAGCCAACCCAAAGCCATTCCATATTCCAAAAACAAATATACAAATAAAATAAAATCTACCAGAGAGAAAAATATTATACTAAATACTTATTTTTAAAGGTTTAATTACATGTAGTGTTACACATAATCATTTGTTAATTCTTGATTGTTGCTTATCAATTTAAATCTTTTGGTATGTATTTCTGTATATTTTTCATATTATATACATTACATTACATTATTGTCATTTAGGATACAATTTTTACATGTTATCCATTTACATAGCTGGATATTTACTGAGGCAATTCTGGGTTAAATACCTTGCCCAAGGGTACCTTGCCCAGTAGTAGCGTCCCTGCAGGAAATCGAACCAGCAACTTTTCAGTGACAATCGCTGCTCTTTACCACTATGCTGCACTGCCACCCATGTGTATGTATCAGTACAGGTATACACACACACACACACACACACACACACATTAATGCTGCCCTGTGAGGTTACACAGGCCTTACCATAACACACTGTTCTACTCACCATGTTTCCAGTGTTATAATAATAGTAACAGAAATAGTGGTAGTAATGTAAAGCTATTTCCAGGCAGACTGTTCTTGCCACAGTTTTGTAAATTCCATCTTCCATTCCTCTTGCATTTTATCAACAGCTTAAAGAGATAATTAAAGCAGCTGTTGGGAGTTGGCACATTGTGTTATTGAATGCTGAGTTTTCATTGGCTTTTTGAATCCCCTTACTGCTTGTCATGGGTGCAGGATTGGGGGGATGGATGTTGAGAGAAAGAAAATAAATCAGTACACTGTGAATGTTACAAATTACAATGTTACAATTACAACTATGCTCTTGTTGCTAGTGAACCGCAACACCCAACAGGTTCTGGTAGAAACAAGGTAAGGACACTAAAGAGCAAGGCCCTTCATTCACGCTCCACAGACTCCAATCTAAAAAACACAAAAGGTATGGTCAGAATGTGCTGTTCCTTCTCCCTCACACCTTCCCCACACCTTCTCTGAACTCCACCCCCTCTCATAACCCTGGCTCTCTCCTCACATCTCCACAGGATCACTCTCTCCTAACCCTGCCCCTTCCATAACCTCATTCCTCTGCTAACCTCTCCCTCTCTCCCAATCTTCAACTGGATCACCCTCCCCTAACCCTGCCCTTTCCCTAACCATATCCCTCTCATAACCTCCTCCCCTCTCCCACAAGCTCACCCTCTTCTAACCCCGCTTATCTCCCAAAAGCTAACCCTCTCCTAATCCCACCCCTACCCTAACCCCACCCCCTCTGCCACAGGCTCCCCCTCTCCTAATCATGCCCTTTTCCTAACCCCAGCCCATCTCCTAACCCTTCCCCTGCCCTGTCCCATAGGGTCACCCTCTCCAAACCACACCCCTCTCCCTTAATATCACCCTCTCCTAACCCTGCCCCTCTCCCTTAGGGTCACCCTCTCCTAAACCTGCCCCCCTCCCATAGGCTCACCCTCTCCCAGGCGGATGTAGACACGGTTGGCGAGGGTGGTGTGTGTGAGGGAGGAGATGGAAGAGTGCCGCTCAAGACTCCAGTGCAGCAGTGCTCTTGGGCGCCGGGGCAGCCCAGGCACCTGCATCACTTGCAGCGCCACGCCGCGTGCCTGCATGGTGGAGGCTGGCGCCATCTGCAAGAGGAAACAGAAGCTGCAGCACTGTAATACCAACATCCACCTTCCTACCAGGCCTCAGTGACCCTGCTGAAGGCTGCCCGCTACACATTGACATCACACTGAAACTGTACTGAGACTAGGCCTCACCGACAGCAATTGATTGACCACAGATGGTGTTAAGGTCAGGACTCTGACTGGGCCACTCAAGGACTTCAATTTTCTTCATTTTAAGCCAATCCAGTGTTGCTCTGGTAGTGTGCTTTGGGTTGTTGTCCTGTTGAAACTCAAACTCCCCCCCTAGTTTACACTTTCTGGCAGAGGGGAGTAAGTTTTTATTTAGAATCTCCAGTATTGTGCAGCATTCATAGTCTTGACCAGATTGTCAGTCCATGCTGCTGAAAAGCACCCCCATATCATGATGCCACCAGCGTATTTCACTGTCGGGATGGTGTTTCCTGGCTGATGTGCAGTGTTAGCTTCATGCCAAGTGACGTTTTGCAAAGCCTTTACAGGCCAGCATGTGCTTTTTTTCCAGCAAGGGCTTCTTCATCAAGGACATCATTTTCATTTGGAGCCACTGACTTCTGTAGCTGGGTTAGAGTGACAGTTGGCATCACAGTAGGCTCTCTGACAAGTGCCATTCTTGTTCAGCGACTACGTTTTGGGGGCCTGCCCTAGGCAGTGTGACTGTAGTTCTATATTTCTTCCACTTCTGTATGATGGACTGCACTTAACTCTGATGTATGTTCAGTGCCTTTGAAATGTTCCTGTATCCTTCCCCAGATTTTTGCTTCTCCACAGCTACTGTATATCCCTCATGTGTTTTGAAACTTTTCTCTTCATTTTGGTTTGTTCAACTGAAAACCCAACCATACTGTTTGACCTTATAGAGAGGAAAGGTAGTTATGCTCAAAACAGGTGATCCACCAATTTCCTACACAGGTGGAAACCATCAACAAATTGTATCAGTTTATAAGAACATATCTTGCACCTGAGCAAGGTTAGCCCTATAACTATGAAGGGTGTTTTTCTAAATTTTTGAAAGTTTTTGGATGTTTCTTCTGATTTATTATGGTGTACAATACTGTGTAAACCAGCTGGAAAAAAAATCTTATTTTAGTACATTTTAAATTTGGAATCTGAGACAATAAATTGTGAAAACAGTATTGGGGGCTGAATACTTTTGAAGGTACTGTACATAAGAAAACAGTTAAAATATACGTTTTCAACTTTGTCACTTTATAATGATCATTAATAATAACAATTACAGATGCAAGCCCAAAGAAGAATGCAATGCTGTCTGGCCCTGAAAAGACCGTACACAATGGCAACCTACCTGACCGTGGTGACTGACCAAGAAGAATCTTGACAAAGTACAGACTCAGTGAGCACAGCCTGGCCATAGAGAAATGTGACTTCCTAAACAGGAAAGGCTGTGCTCCCCCTGCTCTATACAATCCTGAATTACAGCTGCAACTCCTCACAACATGGAAAAAAATGCCATGAGAGATGCCATGAAATGAGTAAAAAAAATCAAAGAGAAGGATAGAGAGAGGGAGAAATGGAGAGTGAGAGAGAGAGAGATGATCCCACCTCCACTCGTACAGAGAGCCTAGGTGGAAGCCTCTCGCCCTCCAGGGTCCAGTGGATTGGACGCTGTGAGCTGAGCACCAGGGTGAGAGAGCGAGTGGGTGGCTGAGAGTAGGATAGAGGCCGTAGGAGCACCTTCACCTGCAGAGAGAGGAGGGGCTCAGAGTGGAGGTACTAATGAACTGTGGGTGCAGGGAAAGCAACAGTTGTTCATCTACTTATAAGAAAGTGTTTAAGAAGAGTATGTGTGTATGTGTGTGTATTAAGACTGTGAACTGTATGTGCATGTATGTGTGTACATTTATATATATACCTGAATAAGAATATACCTGCTTTTGTGAGCCAGGACTGGCTCTCCCCACAGAGATAACATGCGTTTCTGTGTCTCCCCTTTCCCTGGCTGCACAGCCAGGCCCTGCTGCAAAGCTCTCTAGGAACCCTTGCACAGGGTGCAGCGTTCCTGCTGGACACACTTGGCATTGCACCTCCACATGGCACTCTTAAAAAGAGACGGGTGGTATGAGTTAAAGGCTTTAACGGTGCAGATCTCTAGAAAGAAGCTTCTTTTTCTTGCCATATCACCTGTTGTTCAGGTACTTACGTTAGCTGAACAGATCCAGCCACCTAGCATTTAGCTTTGCTGAGTACATCAGAAGCACTTAGCAGCACAACTTTTGAACGCAATATTTTATGTACTATATGCTTCAGAAATTGCCCAAGATACAAATTCTAAACACTGATGTGCTCAAATCCTAAAGAGCATTTGTATACTTGAGTGCTGTTGAATATTAAATTCAAACTCAACTATTTTAGTACAAGTGAGTGAGCCCAAAATGATTCATATTAGGAGAATACTTAACTCTTCTGAATATTCAAACACAGTTTGCACGTGAATGACTCTGTCCCAGTGTTTTTTTTTTTTTTTTTATCAGCAGTAGTTCTTATAAGAGGTATGTAACATTCTGAGCATAGATAGTCCTGCCCTCTCTCATAACTATCCCATCTCCCAGAGTCCAGCTATGGCTAACATAGGGAGGCACACTGCTGAAGATCACAAATACTGGCTGACTAAACACCGACACTGTCCAATATTAGTGTAGAAAAGTGCCACATGTCTTTGTCTTTGTTTGTGCACACCACCCCCACCTCTCACAGACACTTTTTTACAACTCAGTTGAAACCTTCCCAAACCAGTCCTGCTGTTCCCCATATCAGCAGGACCTCCGCAGGTAACCCTAGGAACAGGCACACTCCCAAGGACAGCCCCCAGGTCACCATTTGCCCTCTGACCTGTCCTTATCCTTCGGCCACCAATAAGAACCCCAACAGGACCAAGGATCTGGGACAATATAAAAGCAGTCATGACCTCCCCCACCTCAGTACTGCACCAATACCTGTGGGGTGAAAAACTGGGGAGACCAAACCCTTGGGGACAGAGTATTGTGTTGTGTGCATCTGTGCCAATGTAAGTACAATGCCTTCAACTGGGTGCATTACAGCTGTATTTAGAGAAAGAGAGTGGCAATGTGCATTGTTATTCAATGTAAATTGTGTGGGCATGTGGTTATGATCGTGTTCGTCTGAAAATTGTACTGAAAGGAAGTGTTTGCGTAAGACAACACATTAGCATTACAAATTGTTTTTACAGTTTCTACACTGTTGCAGAGCAAATAGCAGACAAAACTATTATGCTACCGTCAGTCCAGCTAGCTAGTGTCAGCAATTCCTCTGTGTGCACAGGGTGCAATATACTGAGAGTGCTACACACTTAGGACCTCCTGCGGTCATAAACAGAACCGCATCCTATTGTTAGCCCTCTCGCGCATGTGCAATAGCATAAGGTGCTACTAAGTGTTAGCAACCTAGCCGCTACCTGCTCACAGCCGGACTGCGTGTACTGCGGCTGTGAGAGAAGCGCTGCGCTGAGAGTAGCATACCAACTGCATGCAGGGGAATGAGTGAACGCATAGCAGCATACAGGCTGTTGTTTTCATTAAGTTCTGTTTGTCCTTTATGTATATGTGTTTGCCATAATCATTAACTCAGTTACAGTCCATACGTCGGTAATCGGATTCAACGTATAGATATTCCAGTGTAATGTACTTTGCAATTTCACCTGAATGCTTGCTTGTGTGTATTGTGTATAGATAATAAATGTATATTTTATGAATGCTATAATACTGCATTATCATGTGGCATTGTATATTGCACATTCACTACATGATCCATCAGTTCTAATTTATTGTTCTTCCTGAATCTTTCCAGGAAACCACATACCACACATACACCACACCAGTGATCCCCAAACTACGGCCCGCGGGCCAGATATGGCCTGCCCCCACATTCTTGGTGGCCCCTGAAGTAATGTATGTGATATATTGTATCTGGCCCTCTGGTTTATTTAGTTTGACATTCCGCCCTAAGGTGCATTTCGCTTGAAATCCACATACATCCACATTTTTTCCTCTGCTGGCTACTGTATTTAGGCCATTTAGTCACCATAGCAACCATTCGGGCCGCACAGGCTCCCGCCGCAGTCTTGCACCTCAAGAATATTGTCACGGGTAGTTTTTTTTAGCCTAGCTCGCTAATTTTCAGTTATTTTCAGAGGAAATGTCAAAGATGAATCATAAATGAAATATTGATCATGAGTGTTGGGTGTTCAACGAACAACAGACTGATAATTTGTCTGGCAATTTGTCTGATATGCAAGGAATCGGTGGTTTTCAAGGATTACAACTTGCGCAGACATTTTGAGACAAAACACAAAGATAAATATGGCAATCTGCAAGGACAAGTGCAGACAGACAAGATAAGAAAACTAAGGAGTGTGCTAGCTACACAGCAGAATACATTTTTAAGGCAAGCTCAGCAGAAGCAGTCATGCCTAAGGGCTAGCTTTCATGTGGCGAGACTGATAGTTAAGAAAGGAAAGGCCTTCACTGAAGGGGGGTTTGTAAAACTGCGTTTAACAGCAATCACAGAGGAGGTATGTCCCGATAAAAAGATGCCCTGTGTTCTGTGAGTTTATCAGCAGGTACAATTACACAGAGAATTGAAGAGATGGGAGCCAACATGCACAATCAGTTAAAAGAGAAATCTAAAAACCATGAAACAACGATATTAAGGACACCGCACAGCTGTTAATTTTTATTCGTGGAGTAGATGGGACCAATTTCAAGGTATCCAAGGAGCTTGCAGCACTACAAACCCTCAAAGGCACAACGACTGGCAGAGACGTTTTTGACAAGGTTCGTCAAACCATTGGAGACTTGGGACTTGACTGGGCAAAGGTATCGAGCATAACAGTGGACGGAGCACCGAGCATGGTTGGCTCTACAAGGGTACTAATCAGCTACATTCACAGGGAGATGGATGAGCGAGGACATGCACGGCCATTGCAAATTCTTTGACTTATCCACCAGCAAGTGCTGTGCTGCAAAGTGGTTATGAAAGTTGTGGTGTCATGTGTGAACTTCATCCGGGCGAACGGACTCAACCGTTGGCAGTTCCAAGAATTTCTCTCGGAGCTAGAATGCGATTACGGAGATGTACTGTACCACACGGAAATCCAAGGGCTAAGTCATGGCAGAATTTTGAAGCGCTTCTATCAGCTGCTTCCCGAAGTCAACGCATTTCTTCAGTGAAAAGGAAGAACCGTCATGGAGCTGACAGAGCCAGAGTGGAAATGGCATCTTGCCTTTCTAACTGACATGACAGAATGTCTCAATTGTCTCAACCTGCAGCTACAAGGCAAGGGGAAATTAATCTGTGACATGTACTCCCATATTAAGGCATTCCAGGCACTACAGCTACTTTTGCGGCATGTGAGTGAGGGAAACTTTACTCATCAACTTTATTCATAACGCAAAATGTAGCCACTGAGGACCCACAGGTACCGTTCCCTGTCACAAAGAGAGTGGAGGCACTGGAAATGTTGAAGACAGAGCTTGAGGTGATATTCCATGAGCTACATCTCAACAGGAAAGACATTCATCTATTTCAGAACCCAGAAGGCCCTGCCATCTCTTCAGCTGGAGTTGGCCAACTTACAAAATTGTGATGCACTAAGAGATGCATTCGAGTCAGGCAGTTTGATTGACTTTTATGCTGCCCTATCCAACGACACTTATCCGAACATTAAAATGCACGGTATCAAAATGTGCACGGCAGCACTTATATATTATATATGCGAGCAAACATTCTCAAGGATGAAGCTTCTGAAAAGTCTGACAAGATCAAGACTCACTGAGATTGGGTGTGACCAGAATGGAGCCTGACATCAACCTACTCGTCAGAAAAATGCAAACCCACAGTTCACATTACGAAACATGGAGAGGTAAGCTCTTTGTTTTTTCAATTGTCAAATTGAAAAATGTCACCTATTTCAGTGATAATGGTCTGAGAAATACCTTGTCTAGGCCTAGTTATAAAGGTTGAACCTAATTATAGTAGGCAGTAATTATTATTTCATTTTCAGACCTCATTTTTTATTCTTTTCCTCTCATGGGCGTAGCACCCATTATAGTTGGGACATGCATCCACTTTTTAAAATAGCATTTTTGTCCCCCTCACTTTTAATGGAATTAGAAAACCGAAAACGGGAAAGGAGCTGGGACGACTGGGCAGATATATGGTGTCGGCAGACTTTAGGACTTTATGTGTGCTGATGTTGTGTCAGTCACAGTCAGAGAAGGGAAGGAAGGTGAAGCTTTTCCCCCAAATCGCTAATTAGTCACTTATTAATTAATAAGATTTCTAAAGGACTCATATTTTGGGACTTCTTTTCCTTCACTTGTTTGATGTTGTTCACTTGTTGAATTGTTCATGCAAAGCCTGCAGAATGCACACTGCAGAGTTCTCATCAGAGCAGGTGAGAAGAAAGACTCAGTTAGACTGAGTGGTTCTGTCAGAATTTTCAGAATGTTCCACACTCTATCAAACCTTAAGTATTACACTGCTTGCACTAAAATGTTTGAATAAAATGATTACAATGGTTGGATTGCTTAAGAATTATTATTATTATTATTGTTATTACTAATAACAATAATTAATGATTACGAGGGCTTCTTAAACAGAATTTTTTTATATTGTTGTTGTTAAAATGTTGTATTCCTACAGGATATATGTATACATGCATGCCAGATTTTCCAGTTTTGCAGATTTGCAACTCTTTTCCTAATTTAAATGGAAAGTATGTACTGTTCAATATGCATATTTGGCTTTTCCCTACTTTTTCAGAATGTTCCTCACTCTATCAGACCTTATGTATTACACTACTTGCACTAAAATGCTTGAATAAAATGATGATAATGGAATGCTTCTTAATGCTTAAGAATTAGTTTGATTCTAGTTACCTCCCTATTATGTTTTATATACGACTTTGACAATGTGCCATGGCAATGTAAAATAAATCCTGCTAACAATGGTAAATAAACAGATTGCAATATATCATCAGATGTAATGGGTTAATATTCAACTAAGGTAGACCTGTTGTCCACAGTACTTTTTACTGTTACTGACATACTCCAGCCCTCCCAAAGAGCCAGGCAGAGTGATCTGGCCCTCCTATAAGAAAAAGTTTGGGAACCCTGCTCCACACCAAGCAAATCCCTCAATAAAATTCTGAACCCGAAACCTGACTCCTGTGTCCTGACCGACACACCACTGCGACAGCAACCATAGTTTGAACCTAGTTCACGGGTCAAACTGCCCCCTCAGTTTCAATTAGTATAATCCATCAGTGGATTACCCTTGCTATTTACACTGTGTACTTGGGGAAGGTCTCCATCGCGCCAATTTAAACCAGTGTCTGTTTGCTGAAGTTGCTGCAGTTCACCCACTTGCCTGATGCACACTCTTCACACACAGAAGGACAGAGGGTTAGGCAATGTGAAGCCACTAGGGGTCAGACTGAAGCTAACTAACCTGAGAGAGAATGTAGACAAAGGGGTGTAGGTCTTATTCTTTTAGCAACATTTGTGTTCCCAAGTACATTTTCCATTTGTGCTATGAGCTGTCCTTACTGTTTGACCTCTTATTTCCTGTTAGAGCTGTGCTTCTGTTTAATCGGTGAGCAGTACTTCTAGTTACAGTTCTATACTTCCTACTAGATGTGAACTGTACTCAGTGGAATGGTGCTTCCTGTTGGACCTGTGAACTGAGATTCCATGCTACTTTTCTTTTATCTTCTCCTTCCTGTTTTACCTTTTCTTTCTGAGTGCCCTGCACTTAGTTTCTGAGGAGTCCTCCAAATGCTTTCACGTTCTGTTTTGGAAACCACAGATTTGTCTGATGATGTAAAGCTACCTTGTTTAACCAAGTGACTTATATAGCTTATGCACCCACACGCCTTCAAACATGATTTGTTTCCATCTTCCTTGAGGAATAAAGCAAGTGTACTTCTTCAAGGCATGTCAACTGCACACTACATACTTACTCCGCTACAGGCCCCACAACAATTTGTTTGCCCTCTCACCTGCAGTTCCAGTTCCCCACAGAAGAAGCCAGAAGAGGGTGAGCCATGGCCTCCACATTCTCTTAACCTCTCAAAGTGGCCTCAGTATGATACCTGCATACTACAGAGAGGGGGAAGAGGGAAACTCTCAGCTTCATCTGGAGGGTTTTTGTGTGAGGGTTTGAAATGACAAGATCAACAGCACTTCAGACACCCGCAAACTGTTCATGGCGTTTACCACTCTCCTCTGCTCTCCACCGCCTCATGCACATCATTAACACATCACTCACCACTGGCACCCTTCCCCTCCGCATTTAAGCAGGCTAGGGTAACCCCACTACTCAAAAAGCCTATGCTTAGCAACTCCCACACAGAAAACTACAGACCCATCTCTTTCCTCCCATTCCTATCTAAAACGGCACGGCAGTGTAGCATAGTGGTTAAGGAGCAGGACACTGCCGCTGTACCCTTGGGCAAGGTACTTAACTCACAATTTCCTCAGTAAATATCCAGCTGTATAAATGGATAACATTGTAAAGAACTGTAACTGTCGCTTTGGATAAAAGCATCTGCTAAATGAATAAATGTAAATGTAAATGTAAAACCCTCTCACTATACACAACCACACTGGGCCCAAACATTCGGGCACATGGCTTCTCCTACCCCTGCTACGCCAATGACACCCAGCTCTACCTCTCATTACATCCTGATGACCTCACAGTCTCAGCACGGATCTCTGCCTGTCTCTCAGACATCTCAGCCTGGATGAAGGAGCACCATCTTCAACTCAATGGATCTAAGACAGAGCTCTTCATCATCCCAGCTAGCCCGGGGATTCAGTACGACATCACCGTACAGCTAGGCTCAACGACATTAACTCTGTCCAGGTCTGCAAGGAACCTGGGGGTAGTGATTGATGATCAGCTAAAATTTACCGACCACATTGTGATGACTGCCAGATCATGCAGATTCGTGCTGTACAACATCAGAGAATGAGCAAATGTTGGAATATCAGCCACTGGGACCCAATTATAACACTACGCTCTACAGCAATATCTAAACAGTTGGTCAGGAATGAGAGTCATTGGTAAAGAGTGACTTTAATGCCCCCTGTATAAATTGGGAGAATGTCAAGATGCGGACAATTTGAGTAAGGTTTTTTGGATGTTGTAAATACTTAAGGCAATATGTTGTGATGCAACACATTATCACTTCTACTAGAGGCAATTCATGTCTAGACTTGTTTTTTGTAATAATCCTCATAGAATTTGCACTAATGATGTAGGGGAGCAACTGGGGTCAGAGCCACCTCCTCTATATTTAGGCTTCAATTTTAGGCAAGCTAATTTTAATAAGATGAGAGAAAATGTAAGCAACATAAACTGAGTAACACATCTCTGCTCAGAATAATACAGTAAGTTAGCATGCTATAGTATATAGGCCTAGATATGGGAGGATTTTCACATAAATTTGTCTGAAGGATTTTTCATCGATTTGTGACAAATATGTACTTCAGGACTTTGTGACACAAGTCAATTTTCAAAAGCTTTTTAAAGACAAAACTTACAAACTCCAAACCCACCGTATAATAGCCACAAGTCTCTCCACCTGCTGTCCAAACTTATTTTGTCAAAACTAGCATAAGCACAGTAGAAATTACTAGAAACGTTGAATTATTTGCACACATCATTGGTTTGGGAGTAAGGGACCATCTGACAAGTATAGCACTGATTCTTCCAAAGGTTTCGAATTTCAGGAGCACTCTTCAAATCAGCTCTTTTGATCAAGTGCACAAGTGCAATATTATTCTTGATTCATTTCAATGACTCCTTAAAAATATCACATGGACCTCCAAACTACTAGATAACCAACGGCATATGGACATACGGTCGCACTTGTTTTCTTAATGTCATTTCCTTTATTTTACTAGATATTTGATTTTGTGTTTTGAGTTGATTAATACTAATAGCTTTAAAAGGCGAGACCCATAAAGTTCAATCCACTTAGATATTCATTCCAAAATTCGCCTAATATCACAACTTTTGTTTTCTCTTAAATTTGTCGTGTAAATTTAATAGAAATCGAAATGCACGGACTGATTTAGAAGCTGTTGAAATTTCTGTATTCATGTGTTAAATACAAAAAGGTATAATTTCCCAGATCTCAATTGAACAGCTTAAAACACACTGAAACGTCTTGACATTGTATCCACACATGGCAGAACATGACTGTTGGTTTGGGAAGATTAAGTCATGTCGGCAATGACCCGTATAATCATAATCGCTAACATATAAATACTAATAAAAAGGACCATTCAAATTAAAAATTAATATCTGCAACAGTATATATATACTCATCAAAATGTGAATTTTGTTGTTTCGTGAATATGTAACTATTAGCATTAAAATATTTTGTCGCAAAAAAATTGCTAAAAGACAAAAAATCAGAATGCAGTTTGCGCATGACTGAATGTTTTGTTTTCCGATTACCTAAGAAAACCAAATGTCGCTCGATTGTCGAATAAAGCTATCTTTTCCGCAGTATGTAAAACTAGTCACTGACGTAGGATCCATGTTTAACATGCAGTACAACAATATAGCACACATCAAAGCCATCAAGGTTCTTTCTTACTAACATGTGAAATCTGCACACAAACAGCCGTAAGTCTCACTTTAACCTACCAGTGTCAGCAATCCGTGTGCTAGCGCTGAGTGTTTGGTGCTGATCAGCAATAGAAACTACAGGGTGATCTTGCCATTTTTCACCGTAAGAACACCCCCGCCCCCTGAGCTTTAGCACACACCCACAAACTGGACCAGCGCTAAACAAAAACTGCCCTATCTATGAAGAAACAAACGACATACACATCTGCCTCAGATTACTGCGGTACACACTATAACTCCGAGCGGAACTCAGGTCTACGCGCCACAAGTTGCGTCTACGGTTGAGGAAGAATGCCACAGCTATCAAAACTTTGAGATGCTGGGGCAAGGGCAGGGTCTCCGCTTCCTCGGTTGGCTGGTGAGGAACGAAGAAAGGGGCGTAGCGCCGGAGAGCTGGAGCGGGGGAGAGGTAGACGGCAGACCTCGGATCTCGCACGGAGGGGGAAGAGGAGGGGACCTAGGAGCCAAAGACATGTGGGTCTGGGAAGTACGAAGAATCGGTGGATTTTAGGAAAAATGCCAGAAAGAGCACATTTACAACCCTTCTTTAACAACTTTTAGAGTGCGAGTTATCACATGTTGCTTTTTCAGTCGGTTAAATAAAGTTTATTTTCAGCAGTCGCTGAGCGTACCACAAGAGCCTGAATCACAAGTTTACACAAAATATATACCCAAAAGTGAAGGATATGTGAGCATGTTTGGAAAAAAAAATCAAGACGAAGGAACCTTTAAAAACGAAGCAAATCTTGCAATATAATGCAACTCAACTCAGTACATTTGCTACAATATTTATACTGGAATTCAAATAAACTTTTAAAAGTAAATCGAAATTATTTAAGATGCGCACACGCAGGGCCTGGACCATGACTGCGTCTTTGAGGGGTCAAGTAGTTCTTTTCATCTTTGAGTAATTACAGCATGGATGGATGCTTCGAAGCCGCACAGAGATGTAGTACATTTTTTAAATGAGGGAGTGCTCAAATTAAAAGAATTCTACTGAGAATAGCGCTTGTATAAAGCGTGTGAGGAAGAGATACATGGCTAGATGTGAGCAGCTCCTCCGCAGCTGCGGAGCTGATGAGGTCCAGCTGGGCGCGCATCGCTTCTTTTCTGGCTATGCGTGCTCATCTGTTATGTTAGCAACAGCGGATAACATAACAATCCCTATCTTACCAGGATACCACAGACAGGAGCATTGGACAGGCGAGACAAAATATAGGTGTGATGAGAGGACATGCAAGAAGGAGCTGGGGGGGCAAAGGAATAGAGAGAATGAGGAGAAGGAGGGACTGTGAGAGTGTACAGGGAGCAATAAAAGGAGACAGAAGGATTTGTAGTGAGGGGTTTAGGAGGTCGTGTGTCTGGTGTTCTTGGCTATTTGTATAAGTTGAGTCCTCCCCGCTAAGACAGTCTCAAAAATAATTTAAGAGAAATGGCAACAGTAAAATAAATGAAAAATTTAAAAATAAAACTACTCTTAAAAACAAAGTCAGTGACACAATAGTATTGGCACTGAACTGCCACTGACAGAAAAAGCCCCACAAAAATACAGTATTCCCATGTCCAGTTTCGCCTACCAGATGCACTGTGCAGTGTGCTCCTGTAAGGATACTGGAATAATGCTCAGTGAAAATGATGTTTGGTGTACTAGCAGATGGTGTCATGCAATCTTCTTTCTTTAGTTCAGCATTCAACACAATCAATCTGCAGAGGCTGGTAGGGAACCTGAGCTTACTGGGCATGAGCACCTCTCTCTGTAATTGGATCCTGGACTTCCTGACTGACAGGCCTCAGTCTGTCAGTATAGGAAAGAACACCTCCAGGGTCGTCAAGCCGAGCACCGGCGCCCCCTAGGGCAGTGTGCTGAGCCCACTGTTGTTCACTCTGCTGACACATGACTGTGCTGCCCAGCACAGTTCAAATCACATCAAGTTTGCAGATGACACGACAGTGGTAGGGCTCATCAGTAACGATGAGTCCGCATACAGAGCAGGGGTCAGTCGGCTGGTGGACTGGTGTCGAGACAACAATCTGTTTCTTAACGTTTAAAACTAAAGAGATGATTGTTGACTTCAGGAAGAGCCCTGCTGTTTACACTCCCTACAAACATCGACAGGTTTGCCGTGGAGACAGTCAACAGTGTCAAGTTCCTGGGAGTGCACATAGCGAAGGACCTCACCTGGACACTCAACACCACAACCATAACCAAAAAGGCCCAGCAACGTCTCCACTTCCTGCGGAGGCTGAAGAAGGCCAGCCTCCCCCCTTCCATCCTCACCACCTTCTACCGAGGGACCGTAGAGAGCATCTTCTGCAGCTGCATTGCTGTCTGATTGTGAATTGCAACGCTGCTGACTGCAAGTCCAACAGCAGATAGTGAGGGCAGCTGAGAGGATCATCGTGGTCCCTCATCCCAACCATGGAAGAGTTCTTCCAGAACCACTGCATCCGGCGTGCAACCTGCATCGCCACAGACCCCTCCCACCCCTCCCATGGACTGTTCACCCCCCTGCCATCTGGCAGAAGGTACTGGAGCATCCGTACCATCACTGCCAGACACTACAACAGCTTTTTCCCTCTGGCAGTCAGGCTCCTCAACTCCTTGCTGCCCCCTCCTCCCCTCCTGCACCTGCACAAAAACAGACCCACACCCCGGGGCACAGCATGCTCCTGTCCACTCCCCTGGGCTGAGCATCCCAAATTCAAAATGCACATAGCCAGGTGTAATCTGTTTACATATTTACATATTTATTTGCTCTCTTCTGCCTGCCACTTTGCAATTTGATGTTGTGTTACTTTGTCTATTTATTTATTGTCTTGTTATTGTCTATTTATTGTCTTGTGTATTTATTCAGTTGTATTGAATGTAGCACCCTGGGTCCCAGGGAAATGTTATTTCAACCCTACTGTATACTGCATATGGATGGGATGTGTTTATATTTATATTTCTTCATTTTGCAGTCACTCTTATCCAGAGTGATTTAAAAATTAGAGATAATTTAGTGCATATTGTTAGGAGTATAGACGTCAACATAACAATAGGACTAAACAAGCAACAATTCCTCATTTGTAGTTATGAATTTGGCAGACTCTCAGCCCAACTTACTAAGAGTGCACTCGTTAGGGTTAGGCAATTAATATGGCTACACTAAAGATTCTTGACCTGTACAAAAGTGTTCTGAGACTACCTTATATATCATATGTCAAAATACAGGTGTTTCCATATGATAGTCAAAGCAGCCATTATCTGCTAAGTTTCAGAAAAATAAACAAAATGCCCATTGTGGGCATACATACTGGTTTGTTCTTGGGCATGTGCATGTAGTGAGTACATCTAGACAGAGGCAATGATCAAAAGACAGAGCAAGATGAGTGTGCCCTAAATCAGCAGAATGGACCAGAGGGAGTGTGTAGTGGGCCCTAAATTGGCAAGATGGGCCAGAGGGAGTGTGTAGCGTGCCCTAAATCAGCAGGATGGACCAGAGGGAGTGTGTAGTGGGCCCTAAATTGGCAAGATGGGCCAGAGGGGGTGTGTAGTGTACGTGGGGCTGAGGGATTCACTGCAAATCATGATATTTGGTAACACACAGTAACACAGTAAGACCATGCTCCTGCGATTATTAAAAACATATAGGGTGCATACTTTAAGTGTTGGGTGTGAGTAAATAATATGGCGATAAAGGTAAGGCACAGAAACATAGTTTTAAGACCTTACCACTTCCTGCCTTTCCCTCAGGTGATTTGTTTCTGCAAATGGACTGCTGCACAAAATATCAGTGGCACAATTTTCTAAAGTGTCATTTCTGATCACCTCCAATTGAAAGTCTGGATAATGGGACTCACCACAGGCAGAGAATGAGAATGAACCAAAGATAGCTGGAGGGTGTCATTATATGAATAATACAAAGCCAAACAAAAGGTATTCCTGCAGCCTGTCAGTTCCACTGGCACAGAGAGTGAATTTCTCAGGTGTTTTACAAGATGGCTTTTTCGTTGCTGCATTCAGATGAGCTCTGCGTGGCCTGGTATCATCAGCTCAGTGAATATGGGAAATAGCCTGTGCATCTGGACAAACCACGGCTCCATAGGGACATTTTAGATTGACAGCTGCATCTGATGCAGAACAACAAACAATAACAGTAGTATTCCTAATAATGGCAAAAAAGTTACCATAAAATTGAATGTGGATAGAAATCATCCGTCACTTGCAAAGTCAAATTCTTTAAACATATAGACCCCTCCATGTCTACTACAGCTGATGTGTGGTGAGCGTTCTGGTGCAAAATGGCCACCATGGATCACTGTAATGTGCTTTGAAATCCACTACAAGCTGATACATAAAAGCAATTCTTATTATTGTTACTATTTATGCTAGGTCTCCATAAAACAAACACATGCATATGACATTTTTTAATGTATTCATAAAGTGCAATTCTCTATGATGGTTGGTGTGAATAAATGAGTGACAAACAATGGCAGATGGTTTGTACAAAATTAATGTACTTAAAACATGATAGTAGAGCACTGAGTTAGCAAGCATTCAGCAAATTCGCTCATAAAGGTTCAGGAAGTGGAATTGCTATACTCATGAATGTACCTTTCATGTATGCCCTTCCCCATCCTCGGTCTCTCCCTCATCTTTCAAAGCACACTCTGTCCTTCCCCCATGATTCCCATAATGCACTCATTCCTCTCAATGCCTGCCCTCATCCTCTCTATCCAGTGCCCAGGGTTTTTCTCACCTTTGCATTGTTAAAGGTCAGGCCCTAGAATAGCTTATTTGGCAGGACATCTTTAGTTTTTTCCTTGTTCATTTAGGTTTGAGAAGACAGGAAGACAACAGCTGAGGAGAGAGAAGCAGAGGAGGAAGTGATACAGTTTGTTGCAAGGGCACCATGACCCCCCCCCCCCCCCCAAAACCATCTCTCCATTTGGGTTCTTCACAGCAGGTGATAATCTCGCATATTACACTTAATACCCCTCTCTGTGGCTCCTGCTCTCATGGGCCGGTCGGCCTGTCCCTGCCCTATCAGCAGACAATGTAGTGTGCTGGCATCATTGACACACTAAAATACAGTCAGGTCACCAGCACATTCTCACCCCAGCCCCCATCAACACCTCGCTTCAGTGGGGTGACGATTACTTACCGTCCAGCTGTCCCCCTCCCCTTCGCTCCCTGTCTTTGCTGAAGCTTTCTGTGAGATAAATAGCAATTAACTGCATGTGAGAGCATCAGAGGACTGCATTCAAGATTCAAGAACTTTATTGTCATTGTGCAAGCACAATGTGTCAGAGCTTCGCCCCCTTAGCTGTGGTGTTTTTGTTTTTCCCTGTCCATGTGCTTTTGTTTTCCTTGTGTTCTAGCCCTGCCCGCCTGGTCTCCGACCGCCTGATTGCCTCATCGTCTTCACCTGCCTGCCTGCCCACCTGCATCTCATCTCCTCGTCACCCCAGCCCTATATCTTCCCTGCATGTCTCTCTCTTGTTGCTAGTTCGTCTCAGTGTGTTTCACCTGTTACATCCCCGCCGTCTGCACGTTTTTCCCATTCTCGACCCTGCCCGTATCCAGACCTCGTTTTTGTCTGCTGCCTTGCCACTATTGCCTGATTGCCTGGCTGCCCGGTTCCTGACCCTGCCTGCTCCGGTTTCCAACCCTGATTCTGTCCACGGACTGCCTTCCGGTTTTCGACCCTGCCTGTTTCTGATTTGCGATTTGCCTGACGATTTCAATAAAGACGCTTGGAACCCGAAGCTCCTGTGGTCCGCGCCTGAGTCCTTGCCTGAGCCCTGACACAATGAAATTGCAATTCAGGTTGCTTCAGCACTCTTGTGTGAGTGCAGTGGTTGTCATAGTGAGATGAGCCTAATGAACAATTGGCCATTCCAAATTAGGGTTGCATAACGGAGAAACAGCATACAAATGATGGGAAGAAGTCACACACAAATACACAAACGTGCGCATGCGCGCGTACACGCACACACACACACACACACACACAGTCACACACTCACACATCACTATAAACCAGCCCTTTGAAGGCCAAGAATCTTTCTCTGGATTTAATTTTCAAATGATGTGTCAGTGTTTTTAATAGGATTCTTCTTAAGGACTACTTAAGGGACTTAAGGACTACTTAAAAGACTGTAGTAATTCCACCTGGTACAATTATTACATTCATGGAGTCTGCATTTAAAGTATCTTTACATGCACACCTCCTGTTACAGTCTGATTCCTCTGGGCTCTGTGTAGCTCCACAGCTGTAGTCTTCCTCTTAAACACATTCATGCACAGGCCAAAAACCACCTGCCAGGTATGCTCTGACTTCTAACAGGATGAGAACAGACTGCGGGGAGCCAGCCCATCAGAGTTTGAATAAACCTCTGTTATTAAGCTCTGAGCTCAACCAAGGACTGAACCACACTGCGCTCATGCACCCGGTTTGGAGGAAAACCCAGCATGCAGAAGAGGAAGGGTTGGGAGTAGTGCAGGCTTATGCAGAGAAACTCCCATAGCTCCACCGCCTCAGCTGCTCCGTCTGTGGAGCACTTGGCCTCTGCGGGGGATCAGTGGTGCAGACTGTAGTGAGGACAGTAGTATGGTCTGTAGTGTGATGTGTATGCAGTCTATGCTGCCATTTAAAGCATGGTCAGATGTAATGCTGTAATGCTGACATGTCAGAGAGAGATTAGCCTTGACCACCATGACGCATCCACGGTGAAACATGCTGGGTTCACAGGACACATGCTTCATGGCTTTACAGTTCTGCACGGGGGACCCAAGGGTGATCACGGGTGAGGAGACACACCTGGCTTGCGCTCACCTGTTCACCCGTCTCCAGGTAATGATGCACAGTCCCCTGTGGCTTCTGCTCAATGTCAGCACTGAGGGGCACTTAGGAGGCCTGGACATTTGGTGCTACCCACACAAGCATTACACTGAGCTACCCCTTACACAGGCACAGACCTTACACAAAGAAACAAATTAGATGCACCCATTACAGACGCAGCATCACGCACAAAAGCCCTCAGAGACTCTGTGCAGAGCCTATGTCAGAATGCACAGCACTCTCTTTTCAAACAGCATGACCTACGCACCACCTGGCCTCCCATTCACTCTGATCTCATTCAGTCCACAGCAAGACAACAATTTGTGTTTCATTTAATTTATGTTTCTTCCCTGTTTTGAAATCACCAATAGTAAATTGTGCTAGCCTTCGATACACTCACACCCAACCAATGGCTGTTTTATGTACTACACGTTACAGAGCACAGTGCAGTGGGAAAGGTGCCAATTGGAGGACAGGCACTACTCAGCTGATATCATTGGAGCAGCTGGCAGGCACCTGGCAAATTGAGGTGTGTGTAACAGATAAGGTCATAAGCAACAAAGGCATCTGGTGGGGCTAGCACTTACACAGAGGGTGTGGTTGCCGGTTCTGAAAAAGACAGCAATTACAAGACACAAGAGACCAAAAAGAGACTCAGGGGAGCAAGAACAGACTCATTAGAGCCAAAAAAGATTATCTAACCTGGCCTGCCTCCAATGTCAAGCTGTGCCCATGATTCTGATAGGCTGATCCTCCTCACATGGGCAGCTTCCGATGTGTCTGCAGGCTGGAGACAGGAGTCTGTGTTACAGTAACATCACTGAGATAATACCAGCCCCAATGTAATAGGTGAGAGGTCACTAGCTGATTAAGTTCACAACATAAGCAGGCCAGTGACCCAGACCGACTAAGCCTATGCCAAGAGCATGCCAACCAGTGCTCTTCATAATCCTAATGCCCTAATTGACCATGCTCTGACACATGTTGACCTGACCAGTTGACCATACTTTAACAGTGCTGCGCCTGGTTTGCTGTTTGGGCTGCATCAATAGGAATTTGATTAAAGCAGCTCTCTGTTCATTGGAGACAGCCTGAAGGATGCTGCACCAATTTACAGGTGTCAACAGAAGCAAACAGAATCATGTCAAGGCTTCTGGGATGGGTTAAACACGTGAATGACCTAGGGGGTGGGGGGCTAAATGCTGTAAAGGCACACTGAGGTGGTAGTATAGCATATAGGTAAGGCGCAGAATCAGAATCAGAATCAGAATCAGAAGCAGGGCTCATAACCAAAAGATTGCTGGTTTGATTCCCCAATGGGCCATTGCCGCTGTACCCTTGGGCAAGGTACTTACCCCAGATTTGCCTCAGTAAATATTCAGCTGTATAAATGAGTAACATGTAAAATTTTAATCTGTGTGAGTTACTCTGTATAAGAGCATCTGTTAAATACCAATTATGTAATGTAATATAACTGGCTTTGCAGGTGTTCTGCAGGCCACCAGGTGGCATCGCAGTTCAGAGACAAGGAAACCCTGTTGACATTCCTGCCCCGACTCCCAGGAGAATGAAACCAGTTCATTCCGACACTGTGGGCTTTCAGTCAATGTTAGCTGATGATATGGCTGGAATCAAACCTGAGTCATAAAACTGAGCCTGCACCCCAAACAAGTTCTTCAGTTGACTGAAACACGTGGATGATAGATCATAAACTAGTTCAGCTTAGTAACTTTCTCTAATTGTTTCAGGCCATAATTCTGTCTTAATCACTTTGGAAAAAATGAATAAATTGTTTGAGGCAAAGTTAATTGCCATGGTTTGGAAATCATAGCAAGCCTAGAAATGCAGCCGAGCTGAGTCTTTCTAAAACACTGTTTCGCTCTCAACCTGGCTCGTTTGCGCCAACAGGAATTCTGAATTCTCATCACCACGTCAGGCTCTGGGAGACAGAATTCCTGGGGGGAGATTTTTAACATCATGAGTAGGGCTCTTAAAGGTCATTACAGAGCATTAGGGGATGGTGCAATTTTCAGCCTTGCTTGTGGCATGTGTGTATGTATGTTTGCATATGAGGATAAAGACTACAGGTCCATTAGAATCCTCCTGTATTTGTCATCTGTACTCAATCCTTATATTAGCTGAGGAAACATAGTCAGATCATAACTGCTGCTACATCTTCTAAACCTTCATTTACCCACAATGCACTGGGAAATCACTATGAACAAGGTGGTTCACAAATAAACTCACAAATACTAAGTCCCTACCTGTGTCAATGTTTTTAATAGGATTCTTCTTAAGATTTACTTAAGGGACTGACTAAAAGACTGTAGTTATTCCACCTCATACAATGCTCCCTTCCTGATTTCCTCTTTTATTGCATGTTTCCCTCACTGAATGGTTTCATATAATCAAATACATTTTAGACAAGGGAAACCTGAGAAAACAAATCATATTTATTAAATCATTATTTCATTCATTTAATAGAAAAAGTCACCAATTACCCTCATTGCCCCTGTGAAAGAGTAATTTCCCCCTTAGTTCTGAAACAAAGAAATTAACAAAATTTTAGTTGATCATTAGATTCAGGTGACTGAACACACCCAGCCTTGATTGCAACCAGCCTTGTTGAGTATAAATGGCATATACATTGAACCTTACCGTCAGAGTTACCACAAAGCTTCTATAGGCTGACAGTGCCACAATCAAAGGAAATTCCAGAACATCTGAGGAAAAAGTTGTTGAGATATATCAGTATGGAAAGGATTACAAATCCTTTTTTAAGTTTCTTGGACTCCACCAAACCACAGTGCAAGCCATTATCTCCAAATGGAGAAGACTTCCAATCATTGAAGGAAGCATGAATTCTGTGTACCACACAATTCTTCATGTCCGGTGATATGGGTGTATGTTAACAATTTTTGCTGAAGGAACAAAATAAACATTAAAATACTATGTTTTGTGTTTACTCAGGTTCCCTTTCTGCAATATTATATCTATTATATCTATAGATGTTTAATCAAGTACACAAGTGGTAACTTGATAATATCCGGAGAAATACCACGGAAAAAGAAGTTCAGTTTCCGTGCGGAAGAAGTGTGCACAAGAAATGCGTGGTTGAGGAGAACCGCACTGTAAACAGGAATGTGTCAACTCATGGCTTGACTGCAAATACACTACTGGTACGCTAAATTATCCTGATAGTGTTTATTAGTACTATGTTAAAAGCATTGTTTATGATGAATGTTAGCATGCTAATTTGCCATACTAGCTAGTTTCATTGTTAAAGCGTCATAGGTGTATCTTCATTGAATTAACCTAGCCTGAGATGTTATACGTTGTATGGAGCATGGTTTAGGTCAGGTTACTGATATGACCAGTGTTTAAATGGGATATAATCTCATTTGCATTTGCAGTAAGATCATCTTGTTTAAATGTAAAACAATTATTAGTTAGAATTTCATGGACCTTTGTTGTGCTTGATGTCTGTGTTATCGTTCTGAGTTGTGGTTTTGTTATTTTTCTTTTTAGGGTTATCAAACTAAATCTAACGCTAAAGCTAAGGCTAAACTAAACAAACTGGAAGGTAAATCTAAAACAACCGCCAATACAACAAGGGATTTATAACAATATAACAGATATAGAAATCTACATTTTGGAGGAACTCAAAAGCTGAAATTCTAAATAATTTGCACTTGATGTTGCCTATTCATAGATCGGAGCCTGCATGTCCCAGAGGAAGTTGTGGCCATTCAGAAGGTTAATGTTTTGGCATAGAGCTGATGAGATCCGCCCCCAGTAACTGAATTTAATTTCAATTAGTAACCAGTATCATGTTCAATTTCTCACGTTTATAACAAACCAAATTTCATGAAAATCGGTTCAGAATTAAGCGAGTTACAGTCAATTTGTAGAGAAGTCTGCATATCTCAATACACATTGTATTTGTTTACTAGTGGATCTTGACCGCTCCAATGTGGCTACCACGCAGACGCATAGCCAGAGCTATGTAGAGAGAGAGTCGCGTCAACGGAAGTCCAAAATGCTTGATCATCACGTGATTCACGTAGACTTCAGATAGTTCCAGGAAGCTCTTGGCGGGCAATTTGAATGCGTAAATACAGAGAGACAGAACTGCGATTTTTGGTAATTAGTGGTCAATAAATGCATTGATTTACAATATTTATATAGCACACCGACACATGTATGTAGTTATATCAATATCGGTTTGGGTAAGTAAGGGTGTACTCTCACTTGGCAATCCGTACCGTGCCCGAGCACGTTTGAGCCCCAAAGTCCAGTTTGTTTGACAAGTGTGATCGCTCCGTACCGTGCCTGAGCACGCTTGAAGAGGTGGGCTCGGGTACAGTTCAGTTGGATTCGAGCACGGTACGCATCAGTGTGATCGCTTTCCGTGCCCGAGTACGGAACTCGAAAATGACGTTAATGATGCGACTCTCCCATTTAACAAATATATCCATTATAGCAACAGTTAACTGGACATCTGATAGTTACACGCCCAGTCATAATAAATCCTTTAAACTATCATTTGATTAGCTAGCTGACTTCCTTAAATATAACGAGCTGGCTACCTCCAAAATGATCTTTGATTGGTTAGTTCTGTAGATCTATACCTAAAAGTAACTCTGTGGATCCTCACATTAGCTTGTTAATTAAACAATCTCACGTTGTAGCTTTCGCAAGCACACAAACTAGACCTGTGCTGTTTCGCAAGCATACTCATTTACTCCATTTACGCGATTGGTGTCAATTATTCTGTGAATTATTTGTTTTATTGTTAATCAAGGAAGTTAAAGGGGAACAGGTTGAAAGTAATGATAGATTTAAAGGTAATGTTTCAGCTTCCCCCGTTTCCAGCTCACCAGCCACCACTGATAAACAATACATCTATAAGGCATGTGAGAGGGCCGTGTATAGAGAGAGTTTGGACAACTCCAACATAGGGCGCCATTTTGTAACTTTAAGTCTGAAGGTTCTACAGTGCGTTCCTATGTAGGCTACTAACATGCTATGTCGAAGTAAAACGCCACTAACAAGCTCATACATGTTAAGTGTCGTACAAGAAGGATCCCGAAAAAATACTCCCGTGCCTGTGTACCCCCATAACTGCAGAGAAACCGTAAAACAACTATTGTTAGTAAGTCGTAGAAGCAGTCAGTGTTTACCTTTCTCTTCTTCCGTTCCCTCACGTGATCTTGTACGCTAACAGTGGTGTTCGTAGAAGTTCATTGCAAGGGATTAAAGTCACTCGAAAATCACAAAAGAAACATTATTATTATTATTGTTATTATTATTATTATTATTAGGGCTGTCAACGTTAACGCTCCATCTCTGAACGGCAATTTTCATTTTAACCCTTTCACATGTAACTTGTTTATGGTATGTAACGCGTGCTACCTTATATGGTTCGTTATGTTTTCATTTGCGTTATTAAGTTTCTCATAGATTTCAGTTAGCATTTGCTATATTTTTGGAGCTAACGCTGTTTCCTCAAAGCTAAAATGAGCTAGAATTTCTCAAATCTAGTGTTCTAATCGCACCAGTTTTGCGCTGAACAGTCACCAGTGTGACCGTACGCACGAAAGGGTTAAAATAGATAGAAAAATAGATTAAAAAATAGAATGAACCACAACAGAATGGCTACATAACTGCTTCATCTGTAAAAACTGGTGATGTGAAATATAAAGTCAATGTTTTTTAAAAAAAAAAAACAAAACAGAACAATATTTATTGCATCCCTGTTATCGTCAATGGGCACTGGGATGACAAGTAGGTTACAACATGGCACCCATGAGTCACGTGATAGTCCCTGAACCAATCATAGTGCAGAACAGTTGACACTCGAGTTGTCCAAACTCTCTCTATACACGGCTCTGGGCCGTGTGTCACCACGCCCAAAACGACTCCAAATGTGCCACAAAGTACAATCATGAACTCCATTGTGCTGTTGCACGCTTACGTCATCACGATGCTCGGGCCTGGAACGTTAAGGACAATGTGAGCGCAGGCCAGTGGGGGAGTGGGGAGGGGCGACGATCTTGCTCGGGCATGGTACAAGGCAACTGGGACTAGTGTGAGTACACCATAAAATTTGGTACTATTTGAGGATTAGTGTGAACAGCTAGCGTTACCTACCTTGTTGACATACCGTAAAACTTCCAATAATAGCTGAGTCTCCAATAAACGCAGGCCTCTTATAATCGCCGGTATACGTGGCCCTTTCAGTGAAATCACCACCTGCCTCAAATAAACGCTGGGGAAAATTATATTTATTTTTCGTGACTATAAAATTCTATTTTTTTAATATATTTATTTCTGCGGCTAAAAAACGAAGTAACATGAACAATTTTTTTTTTTTTTTTACATTAGGCTAAATGAGGTTATTTTAGTGAATTAGTGCCTTATGCATCTGTTCACAAATTAGATTAAACATAAACAAACAAAACAAGCTGTCTTTCGGATCATGGTAGCCTAAATTCACAGTGATACTGCTATTCTTACAGACTGTGCTCTCCCATCATAGGTTGCAATGACAATGTTTAACTTGCTTTATTAGTGATTGTTTGAGTTGCTACCTAAAAGCGCTGTATAATGTTTAAGTAGGCTACTTGGGGGAAAAAAACTTGGTGAATTTTCCTGGTCAGTTCAGATACCAATAACTTGCAGAAGCCTGAGGGCTTTAGGTGAAATAAACGCAGGTCTCTTATTATTGCCGATAAACGCCGGTAAAGTTAAGTAATTAAGTTAAGTAATTAAAGCAAATAAACGCCTCGGCGATTATTGGAAGTTTTACGGTATTTTAGGCTAAGGTTACCTTGGTTAAAGACCGTGTTGCTGTTGTTTATTGCTTTGAATTGTTTTTATTATTATTATTATTATGTTCTTAAACTTGTATAGTAGTCAAGAGCAATCATATTCTAATGTTTGTTGATATATTTAGAGGGAGGGGAGTGGAAGGAATGTTTCAAAATTCAGATCAGATTCATTTTTAACATTTCTTTAATTCATGGTGGTTTCTGTAATCCCATGGTAACTGAGGGCCCAAGTAATCTTAGTGACTTAATGACTAATGTAATCTTTATGACTTTCAGATAGGATAGAATGAGACCGACAGATGACTATCAATGATTATTATGAATTTTTAAATACATCTCTAATAAACTCAGAAACATGAATAGTATGTCAAGCAGGTTGTCTGTGCCCTTTCCTCGATGTTGTCCTTGCATATAGTCTCCACCATGGTTTGCTGTGCTGCATGGGGATGCTCCAATCGCTCGGAGCAAGGAGTATGAATGTACGGTTTCCCCGCTGACACGGAGAGGAGAAAAAACGGTTCGCTGAAGTCAGCAGGAGCAATCTTAATATCACTAACGACTACAACAACAAAACATATGTGAGGTAAATAGGGCTGTATCAAATGCCATTTTTTGCCGTTCAAATTTTTTTTGAACGAAGCTTCAAATGTCTGTGACGTGACATCGTTTTGGCCTGTTGTTTCGGCATTTTGTAAGTGACCAAATGAATGTAACAAACAGTTCTGTCTACTGAAGTTCAACCAGCATTTGCTTTAGTGTGCTGAATTATTCCTGTGTGATTTCATGACACATAATTCATTCCATAAACTGCTGACTCACAGAATGTATTGGACCAAAGCCCTTTCATGCACATCATACTTTCAGTAATATAGCAAAACAGTTAAGTGGACAAAATGAACATTCGATGGCAGGGAATGATGATAGTATAGCGCATTCTGCATTTCGTGCATATTCAGAGGGGCATCGGGTTTGACTGATATGTATAACTGAGCATCATATAACAGTAGAAACTAATATCATGTTTACGGATGATATCGCCAAGAGGCAACATGTATAACGAGAATCAGGCTAAGTATGGTGTGCCATTGGCTCTTTACTACCCAGGCATGGATTGACATAGGGAATTATGGGTTCCATCCAAGCAGTTTATGAAGGGTATGACTATTATGGCAGCAGGACAGATCCTCACATGTGAGGCAGCTCCTGGGAGGAGCCAAAATCTGGCTTGGGTCCTAGTGGCACTGGAGCACTGGAACAGTGGAGTCGGGAGGCGCAGGGACCACTGTCAGTAGTGGTGGGAAACACACCGGCAGCCCAGACTCCATTATCCCCAAGATAAACCAGCGTCTGGACCTGCTGTCCAAGGAAACAGGAGGGAAAGAAAGTCAGGAAAGGTGAGAAGGCACTCACACACATATACATTTACATTTATTCATTTAGCAGATGCTTTTATCCAAAGCAACTTACATAGATTACAGTTCTGTACAATGTCATCCATTTATACAGCTGGATATTTACTGAGGAAATTGTGTATTTTTCCTGATTTTAGTATCATATATTATGCCAAAAAATAAAATAATTGCAATTTGTATACTGTGAATTTTACTGTGATGTTTAAATTTTTACTGAGAACAAATCTTATTTTTAATTAATGAGTCATTTAGTGAACAAGATTAAAACCTGAATCTTGTTTCATGTGGCTCACAGTATGATTCCTGATGATTTTATAATGTTACTGACAGTGAGGTTAGTAAGTTTTTTTTTTATTGCAGAAAAATGTCTGGACTAACTAACACAGAATCATTTTGTGAACAAGATTAATTTCTCCTTTACCCTGTAATTAGACGGAATATCCTTTCTCACTTAAGCAGCTAGCATATACTGTATATGGTATCTGCTTTGCCATTTAATAGAGGGTCATTCCCCTGGGAGACTAAAGCACTGTATTCAGCTTTCGCAGACCACAGGATTGTATTCACATGAAACGGTTTTGTCTTGTCTCTCACACCACTCTCTCAGCTCTTTCAGGTTTCCCTTTTCTCTCCCTCGCCACCCCTCCTCCCTGAGTATCACTCCATGCCCGGTCCCCCACTGTCCCCACACCATGCTCAGCTGCACAGCATGATGGGAGGCCACTACCCACCCCACCGGCCCTTTACGATTCCTGGAGGGGGTGGGGCAGGAGGAGGAGCCTGGCAGAGGGATGGCAGGAGCTGGACACGCCCAGAGAAAGATGCCAGGGTGAGTTTGGCAAGGAGAAGCCAACTTCCTCATTTCTGTATATGTTTGTAGGCATTGTCAAGGGGACAGTCAGTAACCAGAGTGACTCTAGTGAACAATAACCATAGCTATAACCAGTTGCAGTGTATTGTTGTCCAGCGGTCTCACCAGAGACATTACATTTACATTTATATTTATTCATTTGGCAGATGCTTTTATCCAAAGTGACTTACAAGTTAGGTAGAGTACAACACAAGCAAAAAGCCATAAGGAGTCAACAATATTAGAAGTACTGCATGACCAGGTTTCAATGGTTGGCCAGACAAGGTACAAGCTAGCTGGTAGAGCTAACGAGTGCGTTAAAACTTTTGCCTACTGCGACCCGCTTTTTTTTGTATGCCAGTCATCCACGACCCACTAAGGGGGAAATAAAGAAATAAATAACTGAAATGCCTCTTTAGACCTAGGCTACACTATATGCTTATTATAATCAATTTCACGAAAACACAAACATTTTCAATTATTAGGCAGACTATGAGGCAAACGGATTTTTTTTTTTTAACACTTACGTTAATGTGACACTTGAGACTGCCGCTCTGAAATAATGATTGTCGATTTGAATGGCAAACGAAGGGCTTGCTCGCACTCAATCCAAAAGTTTCTTTACAATATCCTCGCTCGTGTCTATAATCCGTCTGGAGACAGTGTCGTTGGAGAGTGGGATTTCTTTTATTTTGCTAGCAGCACTTTCCCCTAGTACTTCACGGCACATGTCAACTGTACATGGCATAACTAGCTCTTCAACAATATTAAACGAGTTCTTAGCACGGGCGATGTGGCCAGCTGCCAGATAACTTACCTTCAGGGTGCTTTTTGAAGCTGTTGTGAGCGCCACAATACTACTTTGCTGTCTTTTAAGTAGGTCTCGCTTTCGTACAAAGTAATCCACAGGTTTACCCACACATGTTGGATGTTTAGTCTGTAGGTGGTGTTCAAGTTTGGATGGCTTCATGGACTCCTTTTTTAAATGCATATTTAATATAGTCCGGGTTGTACTTGCGTTGTTTACATTTTGCTGCCTTGTGGAAGTGGAAGGAATTTCGGAATCTTCTGCTTTTTTTCTTTTAAAAAACGGATACATACAGACCGTGGCTGCGTACAGTAGGATAGGTCTGGCATAGCAAGCAGGGCTAGTATGTATGTGTGTAACATTACGTAAAGAGTGTAGGACCTTGTCCAATAAGAAGATGACAGAGAGGAAAGTAAAGGTGAACACAGTGGTGAAAGAATCAAGGGGCATGAGGGAAGCAAGAACTGCGGAAGAGAAAGCTGAAGGTGAGAGGTTGCATATGTTCCAGTGAGAAGTGACAGAGGTAGGCACAGAAGTGGGTTGTGGACAATGAGGTAGAAAAAAGGAGACAAAATAGTGGTCAGAGAGGTGGAGAGGGGTGACTTTCAGGTCTGTGGTGGAGCAGTCCCTCAGGAAGACCACCTCCAGCTGTTTGCCTGCCTTGTGTGTGGAGGCAACTGCATTATGGTTAAGTCAATGTGTGCTTTTCGAGTTGCAGACTGACAGTTCATCAGGCCTCATTGAGAATGTTTTTTTTTTTTTGAGGAATAGCTCAATATTTCAATATCTGCTCTAAATGATATGTGTTTGAGATATATTTGAAGCCTGTAGAGAAATAAGGAACAGTTCAACAGTTGCTGAACTGGTGTGTAGGCTGTTCACAACAACATTTGAAGAAAATCTGTAGCATTATGGGAAAACTGACAACCTTCCTATGGAAACACAGAGATCAAGAGCTGCTGGAACATTCCGCAAGCTTAGATTACATGAGTGTAGATTTGTGTTAAGATTTGAGGGGTTTGGGGGTTTTAGATAGAGGAGTTACAACAGAATTATGTATATTAACTGTTAAATACAACAGCAGAAATAGGGAGGACAGGTAGAGGGCATAGGGGCAAAGTGTGAATGCTGTTAATTTTCACCTCTACAAAGCACTTTGTAACACAGTTAACAGATTCTACTTTCGGTTTGGCCTCTGATGTCACCATGTTGACGTATCCACGGCCCAGGATTTTCTGTCTCAGAGACCAGGGTGTGAGGCAGATGGCAATGGCGTGGTGAGTTAATGGGGTGTGTGTGTCTCGGGGTAGAGGATGCGAGGCAGTACGATGATTCGTAGTGTGGATGGGAGGAAGAGGAGACAGCTGCAGAAGTTTGATGACCCTGATTGTAAATGGTGGCGAGCAGAGGCAGAGGAAGAAGAGGAGGATGCCTGACCATTACACCAACAGGGACTGTAATGACATTGTATTCAAATACATATACTTTAATATGGAGTTGGTCCCCCTTTTGCAGCTATAACAGCTTCCACTCTTCTTGGAAGGCTTTCCACAAGATTTTGGAGTGTTTCTGAGGGAATTTGTGCCCATTCATTCTGTAGAGCATTTATGAGGTCAGGCACTGATGTTGGACGAGAAGGCCTGGCTCGCAATCTCCATTCCAGTTCATCCAAAAGGTGCTCGGTGGGGATGAGGTCAGGGATCTGTGTGGGCCAGTCAACAACTTCCACACCGAACTCATCAAACCATGTCTTTATAGTCCTTGCTTTGTGCACTGGGGCACAGTCATGTTGGAATAGAAAAGGGCCTTCCCCAAACTGTTGCCACAAAGTTGGAAGCATAGCATTGTCCAAAATGTCTTGGTATGCTGAAGCATTAAGATTGCCCTTCACTGGAGACAAGGGGCCTAGCCCAAACCCTGAAAAACAGGTGTGGCCAAATACTTTTGTCCATATAGTGTAGGACATGTTGTATTTTTTTATAGAGCATGTTGAAGCTTTACTGTTGTGTATGTACACTCTAGTTACATCGCTGTTTAAGGAGCCAAAGCATGCGTGGTCACCTGTGTCCTGTATGTGCACTTTGGTAGTTGCTGATTGTAAGTCTCTCTGGGTAAATGAGATGTCAATGTCTCTCAATTTCTGTTTGACAGGGCATCACTAACCAGTTCAAGAAGTCCAGCGTGCCCATAGCCAAGAGCATCCTCAACAATAAGAACATCAGCAGGATGCTGGAGAAGTATTTAAAGGTGAGTTTGCATATGTGTGAGTTCATATCTGCATCATTTAAGCCGTCCCCCACTCAGGCCACACCTCTTGTTGAAGATGGCTCAGGGGGGAATTCTGTCTGTGTGTGAGATGTCTTTGAGCCAAAGGAAAGTGCGGAAGGAAGTGTGTCATCTTCCCCCATCTTCCATAGGGAGAAGACCCCTTTGTGGACCAGGACACACAGGAGGGTGGGGCACAAATTTTTTTGCACTTTTACATAGGAAATGTGTTTCATATATGATAGGAAGTACATGTTATTACAGTGGCATGCAAAAGTTTGGGCACCCCTGGTCAAAATCTATGTTACTGTGAATAGCTAAGCGAGTAAAAGATGACTGTGAGAGCCATTGCAAAACCTTCAGCTTGCACCTCTTGAGGTAGTCCATTGTGGATTTTGAGGTGTGTTTAGGATCATTATCCTGTTGCAGAAGCCATCCTCTTTTCATCTTCAGCTTTTTTTACAGATGGTGTGATGTTTGCTTCCAGAATTTGCTAGTATTTAGCTGAATCCATTCTTCCCTTTACCAGTGAAATGTTCCCTGTGCCACTGGCTGCAACACAAGCCCAAAGCATGATCAATCCACCCCCCTGCTTAACAGCTGGAGAGGTGTTCTTTTCATGAAATTCTGCACACTTTTTTCTCCAAACATACCAAAAAGTTCTATTTTAACTTCATCAGTCCACAGGACTTGTTTCCAAAATGCATCAGGCTTGTTTAGATGTTCCTTTGCAAACTTCTGACACTGAATTTTGTGGTGAGGTCACAGGAAAGGTTTTTTTCTGATGACTCTTCCATGAAGGTCATTTTTGTGCAGGTGTCGCTGCACAGTAGAACAGTGCACAACCACTCCAGAGTCTGCTAAATCTTCCTGAAGGTCTTTTGCAGTCAAACGTGGTTTTGATTTGCCTTTCTCTAGCAATCCTACAAGCAGTTCTCTCTGAAAGTTTTCTCAGTCTTCCAGACCTCAACTTGACCTCCACTGTTCATGTTACCTGCCATTTCTTAATTACATTACAAACTCAGGAAACGGCTACCTAAAAACGCGTTGCTATCTTCCCATAGCCTTCTCCTGCTTTGTGGGCATCAGTTATTTTAATTTTCAGAGTGCTAGGCAGGTGCTTAGAGGACCCCATGGCTGCTGATTGTTGGGCCAAGGTTTGAGGAGTCAGAGTATTTATAAAGCTTTGAAATTTGCATCACCTGACCTTTCCTAGCGATGATTGTGAACAAGCCATAGCCCTAACAAGCTAATTAAGGTCTGAGACCTTGGTAAAAGTTATCTGAGAGCTCAAATCTCTTGGGGTGCCCAAACATTTGCATGGTGCTCCTTTCCTTTTTTCCACTCTAAAATTGTACAAAACAAAAATAATACACTAGTCTTGCTTAAAATGTTGAAAAGAATGTTTTATCTTTAACTTTATGTCTTTTGGAGATCAGTTCATCTTCTACTCACTTAACTATTCACGGTAACAGAAATTTTGACCAGGGGTGCCCAAACTTTTGCATGCCACTGTATGATAACCTTAGTCTTTACAATTCAATTCATACCAAGTTTTGTAAATGTGTAATGTAAATATACTAGAATTGTCCAGTTTCTGTAAAGAAGATCATGGTTAAAATATAACAGTTATTCTTCAGAAAATCAGGAGATCCTTGGTTTGGTCCTTTACCTGTACATTTCTATCAATCCCATTTAAATGAGCAGTTTATCTCTTCATTTCTGTTAATGTTTTCTTTTTCTAACAGCCTATGTGTCTGTGAACTGAAAATTAGTTTGTTTCATGTTTTTGCAGATTATGAAGATGCAATCTTCATATCTTTGATAGGCGGCTTAGCACATCTTCCAGCTTTGTGGTCTTGGTGACTTTGAATAATGCGTTTAAGCAGGTGTTAGTTTTTTCCAGCGTGACCTCATTTCTGGGACCACAGTGCCATATAAAAAAGACAATAAGAATCTCTGTTGTTATTCCCTATACGCTGTAATTGTACAAATCTGATAGTACTGTGTCCTCAAACAGACCTTGCTCTCAGCTGAGAACTGTCTCATTGTGGAACTGTACACATCCTGTCCCCGTACTGTCGCTATACTTACTGTATGCACTTTTGTAATTCGCTTTGGATAAAAGCGTCTGCTAAATAAATAAATGTACATGTAAATGTATTCAAAGTCAAGAACAAATCATGAAGCAGAAGGACTGAATCTTGACATGGTTGAGTTTAAAACAGTGGAGTGCAGATGATGTTTTGAAGCCTCTGGCTAAGTCTGACAGTTGCAGATTTAACACAGCACTGAGATAAATATGGATAGCAAGCCTCCATTTAGCCTTTCATGAGCTACTATGACTGGCTGTTCAAACACCATTCCAAGAGTAGACAACTAGTTTGTATATTTCTTGTGTGCATGATCTCCTGTGATTCAGTTTGTACAGTGTATGAAGACATCTCTCCTGTGCTACGTGGCAGGGTAGAAGTCTGAACCCACTAAAGGATGCACTTTTGTGAGGTATTATCTCCACCTTTCTCCCTGTCTTTGTTCAGTTCAATCAGCTGTGTTTAAAGAATGATAAAACCCTTAATTTTTATACCCAACAGAAGTGTAGAAAACACAAGCTCAGTGTGTTTATGTGACATACCTTCCAGTGCTGAAGTTGTTAATTCCAGCCCAAAGACATGGCTTTGTGACATACAGCCAGTTTGCCAGCACCTTGTGTCAATGTCTTCTCAAAAATTTGTTGCAAATGTTTATGGTTTGGTTCTTACATGTTCAGGGTTTGGATGTCCAACGACGAACGTTGTGGGGTCAAAGGTAAAATAAATAGGGTTAATTTAAAATGGGCAGTGTTTGGTCTGTTTTTGTGTTTGAATGTGGAGTCTTTAGAGGAGGAGGGTGATGTAAAACAGGCAGCATCTTTCACTGGAGAAGGATGATGTATATGGTTGTATAGGGTAGACCACATCATTTCACTGTAGCTGACAGCTTTGGGTGAATCTCATTGCCATGTTTCATGGACATTTAAAATGCAAACCAAACCTCACTGGCCAAGCTGAGTATGATTTCCTGTAGAACTGAGTCCTAACATTAAAGAATGTGGTGTTTAATGTTCTTCAGTCTTGCACAGCACAGTCTTCGTTCCCATCCTCCCCATGCGGTTGTTAAAAGATTCCTGTCACATTGTTCACGTGGATATCTATGCAGTGACAAACATGGCCTGTAGAGCACTGGTTTTATAATGTTAAGATCAAAGATCTGTAGTCCTCCTTTCTCCTGGAGTACTCCATCAGGTCTGTAAAAAAGGTCACATGAAACTCTGACAGGCAGATTCCTGGGCTCTGGGTAGGTTCTGACCTCAAAAACTATTACAAGATAAATGTGTCCACTCTTAAACCTATGCAGAACCATTCAGCGTCACTTGCTAATGCCAGAAAGTATCTACAGTATTGACTGGTATATCCTGAAGAGTGTCACACATTGTATCCTCAGGAATATATTATGAGGCCTTACCTTAGAGGAGGCCTGATGTCCATGTCCTGTTGGAGGTGTCAGTCTACCCATATTTATTTAATTTCTGCCTCTTTCTATTCATCTGATCCATTCCCAGTCCTTCTCAGAAATGTCACTCCTTCATGGCACAGATAGCACTGATAACTTTCTAACGTTCCCCACTTTCTCAGTCTGTCTGCAGCCAGATCTCACATCCATATAACTCATGAGTCAAGACATCTCATTGGCTACAGGCTCCATGTTTATATCTCTAGTTAGTTTGCTAGTAAAATTCCATAATTTCTATTAATTGAGCTGCAGTGGCTGTATACTTTGTGGAATAGACATTAACAAACAAAGCCTGATTCCAACAATGGCTACTGTTTATGACTCTGTATTTCAACTTTTATCGAAACATCTCCCACAGACACTTGGCTGCAGAGCTTTAAAGGGCCTCACTAGGTCTGCCTTCAGGAATCATCATTGTGCTGTGCTAAGCGGGCATCAAAATCATGGTCACTTTGCTATCCTTCACAAGACAGACAATCACTGTACATTATGGAGACCATAAGCAATTTAATTGTAACCCTTAACAATATGAGTACATTTTCCCCTGTTGTGTTATTTATACAGTTTTGATTAATAAAATATATGAATATATTTTATGAATATTATGACTGCATTGGTCCATTATAACCAAAAGCTCTCTTTTGTCAGGAAGATAAAACACTTCATATTCTGTGCACATAGTAATCATAATAATCAATAATAAATAAAAATATCCACAAGAACTTACACTTAAGAAAGCAAACTTTATTGTCTTATTCTCTGCTTGGGTTTGTACAACAGGTGTTTTTCCTTTCCGTTCAGGGCTGAACTTCCTGTTAGGGGTCAGAGGCACATACTGAAAGTGGTTTGGGGACAGAATCATGTCATCAACAGGTAATTTGATCATATAAACACACCAGCATATAAATGGTCAAATCAGATCAATGTTCAAAAAACTCATGCATTATTTTATATATCTGTTTAACATGAACCCTTATCCAGGGCATCTTAAACAGCTGAAATTTCATTATTGAAATTACATTATTGGCTAGCACAGGTGGGCAGGTACTGAAGCATGCAGCATGCATGTACCTGCAACCCTCTCAGGTGCAGTTGGGCATATGTGCAGGTCATGCAGTCTTACAGTCACACTGTTGCAATCTCTTGCAGTCTCACAGTTTTGGTGTTGTCTTAAAATGGCCTGTATGATTACACAGTCCACATGATGTTACAGTCATACGGTCTACGGTTTTATCCTGAAGTGTTCCCAGAATTGGACTTCAAAATAAAGAGCATTTCCAGTCTTAGGGTTAAACCTCTGTATAGTTATATGGTCCATTAGATCTTTGGGTCTTCCAGTCACACGGTCTTACCCTGAAGTGCTCCCAGCCCTGGATCTCAGAGTAGAGAGCATCGCCGGGGCAGGAGGTGTTGACCAGCTGCCAGTGGCCATGCATGGTGAGGGTGGCTGTCATCCGCCCCCTCCACTGACAGCACATACTCCCAGATGGTCCCAACCAGCTCCAGGGCGTGGCGTGCAGGTAGGTCGGCTGTGTAGTCCCTAATCAAGGAGATGCCATAGCCGCGGGAGTTATGGCCCTTGGTGTGGGCCCCGCGCCACTGCCAGCCATGCCCCTCATAGATGTACCCATCCAAGCCAACCATGAAACTGAGGGAAACACCCACAGGGGCAATGATATGGGGCTTATAATCTGGCACCATTACAGCTCTCCACCAATGTGTGCACAGGCAAGAGTCATGCCCTCATTTGCCCCAATACACACTGCTCTGCCCCAGTACCTCTTCCTGTTTGGAAGATTATGATGCACCTGTGGTGATTATGAAAGGTCCTGTACTGCTTTTTGTGATGTAAACTGTTAGAGGTCAAATCTGACCAATTACTGTTGTGCTCCATGAATATCTACACTGCAAAAAATAGCCCTTCAAAAATAAGAAATAAAATAATTAATACAAGGTGTTTTTTGCTAGTAATAAGTGAAAAAATCTGCCAATGGAACTAGTGGAAATACACTTGTTAAGATTTCTTGAAAGGGATCTTAAAATTAGGAGGAAAAAAACTAATTTTGATCCATTTTTAACTGGTATTAGGAAGTGTTTTTGTGTCATGCAGTTTAAAAACCTTCTGACTTGTCAAAAAGGCTTGCTTAATTTGATATACCACTCAAAGTAAGATGTTTTCAAGACAGTTTCACCAAACAAGATATTCAAGATATCTTCGTCTAAAAACAAGTCCTTGTAGCTCAAGGAAATTTTGCTTGTTTGGTGACTGTGTCTTATATTAAGTGTAAAGAGATATTTTGACTTGAAAAGAGACAAATATGCTTGGTGAGATTTGGATTTTTTGCAGTGTAGACTTATTTGTACCACATGTTTGATCTGACTGTGAATGTTTTGACTCACAGGGCCTTCAATTGTACCCTCTGGAACGATTCATTTAGCAGTCAGATTGCACTTTTGGGGATTTCATTATATTAATTATATTACTGGCATTTAGCAGATGCCCCTGTCCATAGTGACTTATATCAGTTACAGGTTTTTACAATGTTATCCATTTATACAGCTGGATATTTACTGGGGCCACTGTTGGTGAAGTGCCTTGCCCAAGGGTACAGCAGCAATGCCCCCATGGGGAATCGAACTAGCAACCTTCCAAGTTGCGAGTTACGAGTCCTGCTCTTTAAACACTATGCTACACTGCCACCCCAGTTATTTCATTCTGAATAAACCCCCTCTGTGTGTTGCTAGTATCCGCTGTCACTGTGTCAAGACTCATTGATCCACAGCTGCCCTTACCCTCTGCAGCGCAGTTTGTGATGTCACAGTGATGTGACAGTAGTGTTTATAATGTCACCTGTATCCAATGTCATCCCAGCCACGGTCATCTTGGTGGAAGTGCTGCATGGCCCTCATGTTTGCGGAGCACTGCTGGAAGGACAGGCAGGGCTGGCTGGGCTGAAAGGTGCAGTGGATATACATGAAGGAGAGGGGTAGGACCAGCTCAGTAGGCGTGCCCCGGTATGGTTTGGTCTCCCACTGACACCACTGGATGATGACTGGGCACTCTAACAGAGAAGAGGAAAGTGGGGAAAATTAGGCTTGCTATTACTGCATTTCATTTACATTCCTTTGATCTTCACTGGAGTTACAGCTGCTTAGTATACCACTTTAAATAACCTTTAGTTGGTTAAGCAGCTGATTGGTTGATTGATTGATCAATTGACTGACTGCTTAATGAATGGAATGACTGATTCTCAGGGTGCTTTCACACTCAAGCTTTTGGGGTGGACCCGAGTCCACTTGAGCTGTTAGTTCTGTTCGTTTTGTTGATGTTTTCCAAACTCGGGTGCGCACCAGGGACCGTACCTGAGTCCTCCAGAAAACGGGGGTCTGGGGTACGGTTCACCTGAACTCCAGTGCGGTTCGCAGTTGGTGTGAAAGCTATCCGATCTAAAACCAGGAAGTAAACGCTATTGCTGACATGTAATTTGTTATTTGCTTGTTGCATTTAAAAACTACTTGAGAAATAATTGCAGGTAGCCACACTGTTCGCTCAACTTAAGGGTTTGCATGTATGCATTGCCGCCTGTCTCCACAAAAACCTCCTTATCCAAGCAGCTCGCATCACTCTCAGACAGCCGGATGCATTTATGGCATAGTGAAAACATCAAACACGGTTATTTTGGTGCTGACACCATATTAACAAAAAGATGGATAAGAAAACTAGTGTGGCTTTCCATTTGGCCTCCGTTTGTGTCATTGCGTAGCAACATTGGTAAATAAATGCTGCATGTTCTTTACGTGTTGATGACGTAAACGGACCAGCATTCGCAACCAAAATATGTGATGTGAAAGGAGACCAGCGGGGGCAGGGGGAGGGGGGAATAATTGCACTCAAGTTCAGACCAGCAAAACTCCAGCAAAAATGAGATCTCCTCATTGACTGCGCCCAGGAAGTGCTGGATGAAGCCATCCTCCAACCCCCCCCCCCAACTAGCAGAGAGCCCTCACTACAGCCAAGGGCTTCAGCAGTGAGTTCCAGCCCTCCATGTGCTCCACTGTGCGGAAGAAATGCTCCATGTGCTGAGGAGGGAGAGCTGAAACCAGAGAAACACCAAACCGTGAGCTACACAATGTTTGCACAGCTACCAACCTGCCTCACTTTGGCTCACATTTTCTAGCACATCGTGCAGAGTAGTGACATTCTATTTTGCTATGGTAAAGTGTACCCAATGCCTTTATATTATAAAAATACAAGCACACAAAGAAACGCGGGCACGCGCACACACGCTGATTGTGCTCAGGAAGGGGAGAAAGGGGGGGGGGGGGGGCAACCCTCTGCTGTTGTGGTCCACTTGGATGTTACTGTTCTTAAGAAGTAGGTTTGTGACCTGATGGCACTGATTTAGGGGTATTTATGGTGGTAGGCCATTCGCCCTCTTGCCTGCTATGTGTGTGCATTTGTTGACTTATCTGCCCTTGGTCTGGTCCTGAGTAGGGAAAGGAATCATAAAAACCCAGACCAGGGCAAGGAACCATAAAATGCATGGTACTCTCCCAACATATAACTGTACAGTATACAGCTGAAATAGGGTGGTCTTTCATTAGGCATCAGCCGTTATCCAAAATGAATGTCATGAAAGTTACTTACCATTGGTATGTGTGATCATACCTAGCAAGGTGAGAAGTGTGATGCATGTTGCCAAGAACTCCATGAATAAGACTGCTGAAGTGACAAAGTCTCAGAGCTCACTGAGCTGCGGTCGGCTCTCCCTGCAGTTTTATACACAGTTCACAAGTGATGTTAGGTACACTAAACAGATAAAGTTCTCTGATTCATTTGTCCTGTCTCATCAAATTGTGTGGAAAAAAATATATATCTGTTGAGTGCGCATATGTGAGTTTGTGTGTATTTAGCCACACTGATCAAGGTCCCCTGTGTTTCTTTATCTCAAATTTCTTTGCACTGACGTTGATTCAAAGCTTGTGTCAACACAAAATTTCTGTCTGTGTGTTTCTGAAAGAAAGGTACATCTATGTTTACTTATGACAGCCAAGGGCGTTATGAAAGGTGTATACTTAAAATACAAGGCATTCTGTCATACATGCATATTTTCACATTCTACATTTGCTGGTCTTTTTGCCCTCTAGATTAAAAGTACAAATTGTATGCAAAATTATCTCCTGCTCAACAGAGGGAAATTCTCTTGTGTGCTCATGCTCACAATAAATAATAAACCTGCAGTTGGTCAACTTCTGTTCATGTGTCTGCCTTTCCTTTTCATATTCCATATACTCATATATACAGTTGCTAATGCTTTTACAGTTGGTATACAACTGTGCTGGTGAGGGAAGAAATCAAACACAGGTGTGGTGTTTATTTTACCATAAAAGGTAAAGTTGTACTTTTGCTATCACATTCAAAATCTAAAAATGCTTTAGGCAAGGAGAAAAATGTATGTACGGTACAAGGTGCAACCTCATTACAAGTGAGTAGTGAGTAGGAAGACTGGTTGAAGGAACTCACTGATTTCTTCTTAACTTTTCCCATTAATGCACAGATTAATACATTGTGTATTTATTTTAAAAACATATACTGTATTGGAAATGTCACATCTACACATAAAACTATGGCATGAGAGGCAAAGCATCTTGCATCATCCAGTATGTTATGACATCGATATTGTGCTGCACATACTGTTCAGTAAAACTGAAGCCAGCAGGTAAATGATTGACAGTTATGGAAATGCAGGGACTGGTCCATCTGTTTGCAGTGTAGTGCTGGGATTATGCACTGACTGGGAACAGGTGAGAAGGACCACAGAGACTCGCAAGTGAACTCTTACGAGAACACGCATTTAGGATGCCCACACCAAATCACAGTGTCCTGCGACACTAACACAAACACACAGAAAACATGCCATTCTCTTTCAGCGTTGAATGCGTGTCCTTTTCAATGTATTAAGACTGCACCATAAATCTAAAAATTCTGGTTTTTATGTACAAACATTTTTGTATGGTGACAATGATATACACTATAAGTCAATTGTAGATACAAGTATCAGTATTATTTATTTATTTTATGCTAACTGTATTATTATTATTATTATTAAGTCAATGATCTGCCAAATGAATGTAGTTATGACAGGTATTGAATTTTACTTTCCAGTCTTCCTACAGTACTCACAAATGACCCACAGTATGGGAGATAAATGGACTATTAAGGACATGCTTACTATTTTTTAATCCAGTTCACTTTTCACGGCCTGAAGGATTTTTTTCTGTTTCAATCTAAACAGTGTTATTGTTATTATTACTTATGTATTGACTGTGTTGCTGTTATGTGTTTCATGAAACATTAACTATTTCAATGCACGAGTGTACAGAGCTCTTATTCATTATTTTGTTGGTAATACAGTAAAAATAAAATTTCAGCATCTGAACGATGCATACATTCAGGTTAACAAAACGTGGAAAGATCAGTTTGAATTAGGCCAAATTTACCTGTCGCATTACACAGAACTATTTTGCACAGTTGGCACACTTATTTTAGTATTTTATTTTCTCTGCAAAAAAATCTGAAAGGCAGATCGGCTGTAAAGGGTACAGAGAGAAGCATCGTATCATCCATGCAAAAGAATTTAAGCTGTGAATATGAATTTTTGCAACGTCGTGATTTTTTTTTTCTTTTTGACACGTGACACGGAAGCGGAAGTTCGTCTGCTTTCTTCAGAACCACTGGATTGAAGAACAAGAGGGTAGGTATTCCTCGTAAATGGAATACATTAGCTAGTCAAGGCTGACGCGTGATCATTTAATTGTGTTTAAATCGCTAACCTCTGTAAGATTTCCAGGCCGCACTTACTCGCTAGTTGCACTTTAAGATAATCGACACTCGCTGGTAAGCGTGCGTTTGTCGTCGCTGTTCTTAGCCTAGCTTGCTGGCTGACCACTGTTCTTTATTGGTAGACTTCTTGTAAGCCCGTTGTTTATTTGCTATATTGACCCGATAACTCTTTTTAAGGCCAGACACACATACAGATTACGACTTGAAATTTTATGCCCAGAAGAAAACAATGACATATCTCACTGGCTTTCCGCACAGAAAATGGACACCCGTTTCACCAGGGGCAAATCGGCTATCCTTGAGCGGTCGCTGACTCGGCCGAAGACGGAGGTCAGCGTTAGCGCCTTCGCCTTGCTGTTCTCCGAGATGGTTCAGTACTGCCAGAGCCGTGTTTACTCGGTGTCCGAGCTGCAGGCTCGCCTGGCGGATTTGGGTCAGGGCGTGGGGGCTAGTCTTCTGGACGTGTTGGTACTGAGGGAGAAGAACGGCAAGAGAGAGACAAAAGTGCTCAACATATTACTCTTCATCAAGGTACGGCTGCAGTCTGTGTGCACAGCGTGGTTTTCTTAGGCTGTTTTCACACTTGGTCCGTTTTGCTGGTCCTAACTCGAGTGCGATTGTTTTCCCCTCCCCCTGCCCCCGCTGGTCGCCTTTCACATCACATACGGGGCGGCAGTGTAGCATAGTGGTTAAGGAGCAGGACTCGTAACCGAAAGGGTGCAGATTCGATCCCCGCTGGGACACTGCTGCTGTACCCTTGGGCAAGGTACTTAACCCACAATTGCCTCAGTAAATATCCAGCTGTATAAATGGATAACATTGTAAAGAATTGTAACCTATGTAAGTTGCTTTGGATAAAAGCGTCTGCTAAATGAATAAATGTAAATATTTTGGTTGTGAATGCTGGTCCGTTTACGTCATCAACACGTAAAGAACATGCAGCATTTATTTACCATTATTTAAGGGAGGCCAAATGGAAAGCCACACTAGCTTTCTTATTCATCTTTTTGTTAATATGGTGTCAGCACCATAATAACCGTGTTCTGCATTTTCACTCTGCCATAAATACGTCCCGCTGTCTGAGAGTGATGCGAGCTGCTGGGATAAGGAGGTTTTTGCGGAGACAGGCGGCAATGCGAAATGAATTTGCAGCTTTGCTTGCCGAGCATACACGCATACCCTCAAGGTGAGCGAACAGTGTGGCTACCTGCAGTTATTTCCCGAGTAGTTTTAGATGCGACAAGCAAATAAGTTACACGTCCGTCATCAATAGCGTTTACTTCCTGGCTTTAGATCGGATAGCTTTCACACCAAATGCGAACCGCACTGGAGTTCAGGTGAACCGTACCCCAGACTAGGTGTCGACCGATTGTCTGGTGGTTAGATAATCGAGGCCGATATTTGCACATTTTTGATTATCTGTTATAGGTATATTTTTAATCTAAATTCCCGATTAAAAAACAACTTTTAAAAGCAACGCGCATACTACCCTGACGCATCTCCTCTGTCAGAAAAACTGCTATTGGTATGGCTAACATTCCACAAAATTCCCTCATTGGCCAAGACAGACAGAAGGTTATCTGACCTTGAAAATCAAACATTTTCTCAGACCTGCTGCTGGAAAGAATGGAAGGTAAGTATCCAGAAAAGATCGTTGTGCTCAAACCATGCCTTTAACCAAATTGCACTAGGCTAATTGGACCTTTTTGAAGCAGTATAAGTAGTCTACGCTTAAGCTAAAAAAAAAAAAAACAAGCTTGGAATATAAAAGAAATAAGGACAAATTGGCGCTCTTATAAGTTGCAACAGTTTAACACTACACATTTAACAAATAGTAATGTATATTTATTCTTTCAAATGAAACATTCAAAGAAATTGACCCTAAAGCACGGCCCTTCTGAATTACAGTTGTCATTTAAGAAACCATTGTCATTTAACAATGTCATTTAAATTTTGCTCGCTTGCGGGTGCACTGTATGTCTGAACCTCGCGGCAAAGCTGAAAATACCCGTTTGCCGCTTTGATGTTTCTTCCTTTGGCCTCATCATCATCAAGGAAGTCGAGTTATTAAAATAAAAAAATTGCAGCACACAGTTTGCATTTGACAGTATTTCCGCTAACTTTATTACAGTCCTTCCACACGGTACCCTACGAGCTGTCCATTTTTTACATGAATGACTTATGAGCAAATGGGCTCCTAGAATCTCCCCACAGCTTCAGAAAAAGCGTGGACGGACAGGCTAGTTTTAAGGTTTGATATTTCATACTTTATGATGAAAATGCAGTCTAAATGATGTATCAATTCGCTTTATTTCTGACGCAATGATTGCCATCGTTCGTCCGATAATTGGATGCTTTTGAAATAGCGATAGGTATCTGCTTCGTAGCCAAAATAAGATGACCATCGAGAAATTTACACACAACGTCAATATTAGCCCCCTTTTAGTAGGCCCTGTCTCTCTCTCGTACACCGTCTCATTCGAACGTGCACACCCTCGCACAGGCTGCAGCTCAAATGTGACCCTCACAGATAATCTGTAATGCCAAATGTGGTCATTTTAGTTATTGCAATTTTCAGTTTATTTTGATCTTTGAGAAAGAATTTATTTGATTTTTTTGCTCTTTATTTAACTTTATGCCTGAAAGCATATGACTAAGTAAAGAGGGTTTGTAATTAAGTCCATGTTGTCACAGCCTATTTCTTTTCACACCGAAAAAAAAAAATTTAAAAGCATTCAAATATCAGCCTGAAATATCAGTTATCGTCCTCTTTTTGTCACAGATAATCATTATCATATCAGCCTTGAAAAAACCATATCGGTCAACCCCTGCCCCAGACCCCCGTTTTCATCAACAAAATGAACCGAATTAACAGCGCAAGCGGACTTGGGTCCACACCAAAAGCTCTAGTGTGAAAGCACTCTTAGGGTGTTTTCACATATAGTCCTTTTTAAACGAACCAAACTCAGTCCTCTTAAAGTGGACCAACAGAAAAGTTCACATTGTGAGTTCATTTGAAAGAGGACTCGGTTCTCTTTCTGGTCCACTTCAGCTCTGATGGGGCCTCAGTCCTCTTGCTGTTCACACTATAGTTCCTCTGGAGCTCTCAGACCTTTACTGCTTTGGATTATGGGTAGCTTTCACTTGGAACAAGATGGCTGTTGCTATACTTATATACATTCCTGTGGTATTTTGATTAAATTATCGTCTTGCTATAGTTCTTGCTATTGCTACCAGCGGCCATGGTTCCGTGTGGGGCTGGGCGATCAATCAAATTTTATTTTCAATTATGATTTTGGCTTCCAACGATTATGAAAACAAGATAATCGAGATGAGCTTCTCATAGTGCTCAGTTAGCAGCTGCTATATTTTTTAATGTTAAACCTCGGTTTCCTCAGAGCTAAAATTAGTTAGAATTTTTTCCAATCTAGTGTTCTAATCACACCGGTTTTAGCATACGTGCTAAACAGCAAATCACACTAGTGTGACTGCAGCGCGAAAAGGCTAAAGTTCAAGAAAATCCACTGTTAAAAACACAAGTTCAATAAATGCATGATGTTTCCAAAGTCGATGAGTAATTGTGTTAAATAATTGTGATCTCAATATTAACCAAATAATCGTCATTGTGATTTTTGCCATAATCAAGCAGCTCTAGTTCCGTCTATTTGTTTTTTCGAGCATCCTAGTGCAATAGCATGTGATCTGTCTACGGCAAGCCTAGAGGGCTAAAATACAATGGCAAAAGGTGACGTGAACCTGGAGCGCTTTGTGTTCGTTTCAGAGGGGTCTGAGTTTGTTTGGAGTGTTCACATATGCACAGAAAATGCTGACTAATCGCTCTGAGTTCGTTTTGAGGGCTGAAAGGGACCAAGTGTGAAAAAACCCTTAGTCTTAGTATGTGAGCGTCGCTGAATGCCTGAGATTTTTCAATCCAGATGAAGTCAGCAGCAACTCACATCAGCGAGCTCAGTGTAATCTAAACGAAATATGAGAGATTGAGACAAATATCTCCTTTCAGTCAACTTGACTAATGTATGTTTTTATAGATGTATTATTTCAGAATGCACACACTTCTACATACCTCTACATTCACATAATTCTACATACATAGTTCATATTTTCAGTTGCCCGTTTATGTGCACCTTTTTCAGATTAATATAGAAACTAAATATGGATCAGTAGGTTGATAGGCCTAATTTCACATGGCTATTTTTGTTTGACTCATACCCATTAGCTGATGCATATATTTATCATTTAGAGCTTCAAGTACATGTGTTTATATGAAATTCAGTTCTTGAGAATTGGATCCCTGAGCATGCACTGCAGGCTTGATGCACATATAAAGGTTTTTTTGTTTTTGTTGAAAAATAGAATGTGGAAAGATTGTGTTGAATTGGGTCCATTTTTCCTTTTTTGGGTCCAAATCTTTGTCAGACAGTGTTTCTACATCTTTCTCCCAAACTGGACCTGAGGAGCACCGTTGTCTGCCGTAACCCTGTCTTAGTAAGACTGCTGTTTGCCTGCAACTGCAGGTGTCTGTGTGGAAGGCCCTCTTTGGAAAGGAGGCAGACAAGCTGGAGCAGGCCAATGATGATGACAAGACCTACTACATCATTGAGAAGGAGCCACTGATCAACGCCTTTATCTCAGTGCCCAAGGAAAACAGCACGCTGAACTGCGCGGCCTTCACAGCAGGTATCGTGGAGGCCATCCTCACTCACAGTGGCTTCCCTGCCAAGGTCACAGCACACTGGCACAAGGGCACCACCCTTATGATCAAGTTCGACGAGGCTGTCATCACCCGTGACAAGGCCCTGGATGGACGATAGAGGACCTCGGCGGGGGCGGGGGGGAGGGGGGTTGGGGGGGATCTTGGAATGGTATGATTAGGCAGGGTTGTGTCTACATTACATTAGAAGGACATGTCTAGGTGGCGTTACAGCTGGAGTGTGTTTGCTCTTTGCCCTGGGGTGTGGTGTTGTTTTTGGATCAGTGCTGCACAGATTCACTGACCCTTCAATCCACTGGGTGGCTCATTCCATTCACTATATCACTGTATCATGCAATCCACTTACTCAGTGAAGATCAGTGAAATGGCAGAAATGACCATGCCCCCACACTGTGGGTCAATCACAATTGAGTGTGTGTTACATTTAAAGAAGAAAGTAACATGCTCCACCTCCTCAGCCTGACCAGGTCGTGAAAATGTGACCAGCTGTGTGCCTCTAGAAGGAAAGGGATCTGTTCACAGATTCACAAATATCAGTGAGACTCCTTCATTTCCTGGATGTGAAGATTATATACTTCCGCATTGCTTTGTTAAATAGGAGAGATGACAGAGAGGGCTACATGATGAATTAAACATGGGCTTTGGTGTTCATGTGTGTGGGCTTCTAATGCTGCCCTTTTATGTAGAATTTAGTGGTACGTTTGACATGGTGACTGGCAGACACAGAGGGGTGGTTCTCATAGGCCAAGCAGTCTTAGTCCCAGCAACAATGTGCTAACTTCTCCTGGAGTGGATATTGTATGTGTCTGTGAAGCCCTTTGTATGTGATTGTATGTGAAGAGAGCAGCTTGTAAGACCAAACCTGTTCTCTCTGAACTGTCCCATTGGTTGAAACAGAGCTCAAGCTCCACCTCAGCTCTTTTGGGTTCAGTTGAATGTTTCCATGTTGTCAAAGTGCTCCATTGTAAATAGGCTTAATGTGTTGTGTTTTTGTTCAGACCTATGGGGTCAATTTCTGCAACTTATCAGTCATTTAAAGTTTGTTTTTAGACCTGTAGACCTCAGAACTGTATTAGAACTGGAACTGCTTTTCTGAACTGAAGGCTTGCGGTCATTCAAATTGTCCCTTGAAGTCCTGACTTTCTCCACCTTGTATGTTGTAACAGTCTGCAGTGATACGAGTTAAAAATATGGCACTCTTTGAGTTTATTGCAAAATAAATTCAATTTGCCTAAGACTACAAGACTACAACACTTCATTTTATTAGCAGATACACTGAAAAGGATTCATCTGTCCTGCAGAAGTATAGCAAGACCAATAATCAGACCAAATGTGTATGTGAACATAATGGATTCAAGATAAGTTACTACTTTGCTTTAGACATGTTAAAACTGTGGACATATTCAGAGGGAATTGCATTAGCAGCTTCTTGCGGTGCCTGACATGGGACATGCAGCTGCATCACACATTTAGTGCTACTATACTTTTATCAAATTAAATCCATATTTCATCCCTCCACTGGCTACTGATAATGGTTCACATCTCTTTCCAAATGCTGGTGTTAGCCTATTGGGCAATGAGGGGAACAGCTCCCTCCTTAGCTTCAGTCTAGCATCACTCATACTCACCAGCCAAGCCACTCCACCCTGGAGCCTCAGGGTGGCTGGATGTCCCTTGTTCCTAGCCACATGTCTTGGTAGCAGGCAACAGAGCCCTGATGTCACTCCTTGAGGCTTGGTTAGCTAGTGTTGTTGCCTGTGGAGGTAGGGGGACATTGCATTCAGCACAATTGGCACCATTGTTGGTAATTAGAGATTGGTTGGCCATTAACCAGGAGGTAGCAGATTCTCATATGTTGAGGTGTGTGCCTGGGAGAGAGCGTTTGCTCTATTCAGGCACTGGGTTTGGACCACTCTCGAAAACCCTTTTATAAAGCTCAGGATGATTGCTTCGAAATAAAAACAGCATGGAGCGAGTACTGGAGAGAACACTCACCAGCAGGGGAAGCGGTAGTGTCAGACCCAGCTCAGCCACAACAGGGCTTCAATATTGCAGCTCGCAGACAATAGGTAATAGCAAACAGACTGAGGAGCAAGAACAGGCCTATGATTTGTTTGTAAACATATTGTCAGGGAAAACCTAAACCAGCAGTCATAAAAGACAGGTTATCACTCATTGGGACCAATGTGACACTGTGAGAGCCACAGGGGAATAACACTGTAATCTACCTTATAAACTTCCTTGAGAACAGTGGTTAAGCAGTGGTACAGCAGTGCTAAAGAAATGGGAACTGTTATATGGAGAGTATTTCTGAGTCCTGGGAAAGGCTTTATATGGTACATTTGAACACGGTACTTTAGCTAAATCATTTCAGTACATATCCAGCCGTGTAATGGATAATATACACAACTGAAAGATATAATGGATGGATAGACACTGCAGTCAGTTTTTCCACACAATGGACGTGTGACACCGCCCACTGCAGAGAGCTACAACCAGAAGCTGGTCGTAAGTGGTGATCAGAGCCATGTAGAGAGTCGCGTAATCTCCGTTCTCTCCAAGGGACCTTTTTCTTACAGCAATGGCAGATTGTGGAGCCTCTCAATAGTTCCTGGAAGTTAGCAGCAAATACAGCAGCAGTGTAGACCTGTTTATGATGCACTTTTAAAGGGTAAGATGTTTAAAGAATCACATTGTATTGTATCAGCATATCTGACTCAAATTAACATGTGCATTAAAGCACGTTAGTTGATTATCCCCCAGTAAATTAGTAGATTTAGGGAACGTTAACAGACAACAAATTAGGCTAGGATATTGGATAAAGTTAGCAACACATAACATTAACCACAAACAGCCTATTAGTTGTAAATTCCGTTCTCTTAATGCCATTTCATCCAAAATAGTGGAATTAGAGCCTTTCCCTGTTCCTTATTTTTAATAAACCAAACATTAAGCTTCCCAATGGTGTGGTCTTTGTGAAAAAGTGCAAATGCAATGTTTGACTATGATTACCTCACATTTTTTGTTGTTGTACTCTTTAGTGATAGTAAGATTGCTCCTGCTGACTTGAGCAAACCATTTTTTTCTCCTCTCCATGTCAGTGGGGAAACCGTACATTCGTAATCCTTTCTCCGAGCAATTGGAGCATCCCCATGCAGCACAGCAAACCATGGTGGAGACTATATGCAAGGACAACACGGAGGAAAGGGCACAGACAAACTGCTTGATATGCAATTCATGTTTCTGAGTTTATTAGAGATGTATTTAATGAATTCATGACAATCATTTATAGTCACCTGTCAGGTTCCTTCTGTCCTA